>NC_136000.1:19111945-19259445 GCF_048128805.1 Centroberyx gerrardi
TACGTAACGCATTGTCTCTCGCATACACATAAAGCAAATCCTCACACACAGATGAGCACACACAGCTTCCCTCCATCTCTCTCTCAACTGTGTGTGTGTATGTGTGTGTGTTTGTGTGTATGTATGTGTGTGCATTTTCTTCATGGGGAGTATATTTGGGTGGCTGCAGGCTGTGTCAGAGTCTGTGGTACTTCTGCCTCCATTCTCTCCCACTCTGTCTCTGAGGAATCTCACAGAACGCAATCTCCACAATCCCAAAAATCCATGTTGGTGAAGTTATTCCTCTTGACTTTGTCCATTATATGGACATGTTTCACGTTCATGTGATGTCAAAATTTCCTTCAAATGCTCTCATATTCAGGGTGAAATGAAGAAAGCATGAGCGTAGACATTCCCTTCAGCCACACTGTCTCTATAATTTTGCATTTTCTGGGATTATTTTGAGTATTTCATCAGGAAAGATCAATGCTAATTACTGCTAACCTAAATATCTTCAGTACTCATCTGAGCCCCGCATCTTTATGATGGCTTTGGAAAACACTGTCTCAGCTGCCGTTTCAGACTCTCTCATAAATGCTCAATTAGGATCTGGTTATTGAACAAGACTGTTATTGTCATGCTCCTCAATGGGAGACTCCAATTTCTTTGTTGATAAGGGCATTGTCATCCTGCAAGCCATCGCTCCCATCAAGAGCGAAATGCATCATGGGATGAAGGTGATCACTCCCATTAGATGGAAAATGCAATCTGCTTAGCCCTCTTAGGGATGATTGGGTTGATTTCATGCCAGGAAATACACCGCACCAGAACCCTTCTCTTGGATGGAACATTTTGTTAGTGTGTCCTTCATTTTGACATTACGCTATGTAGATCTGTACGTCTACATTAGATATGGATTGCAAAATGCTACTTCACATTTTAAGGGGCTATGCAAGCAGTAACTAAGTTACTAAAACAAAACCAAAAGTGTGAAAATATGAATTTTCTAGTTTGAGGCTGGTATAGAAGAGACACACTCTCAGACTGTAATGTGGATTTAACATTACCATTTTTGTCTCCGCAGGGAAACGTGTTAAGAAAGATTCTCCTCACGCGCTACTTTGGAAATCAAAGGCTTCTCTCCAAGTCAGAGTTTGGGAGTGGAAACTGCTCATCAGGAGGCTTTGTCAAGCCGTCGTCTGGAGGTACCAAGAACCCCAAATATACCCAGCAGCAGCTGCAATAACCACTCACTGCTGAGGAAACAAGAGCAACTAACATGACAGTGCTCCACTTCTTAGGGGAAGCGCTCTTTGACAGTCTGTGGCAGACTTTGAATCTGGCTAAAGGAAATCCTAAGCACCATATAAATATATATTTATATCCAAATACAGATGCTGACAGTTGCTTGGAATAGTTGATATTTAGTAATAAATCACATATGACTTTGCACACATCATTAGTAATGTTACACAATCACTATCAGTTCTGATAATCAACATTAAACTCGTGCAGGAAGTTCTCCTGTGCTGGACTCTGACAAGCCAGGCAGCAGCGTGGCGGAGATCCAGTGTCTGCTGGACACCGTGGGGGCATCAGAGCTGGTGATCGACCTCATCGTCAACACCAAGAACGACCGGGTGTTCGAGGAGAGCATCCTACTGGGCATCGCCCTTCTCCAGGGAGGAAACACGCAGATACAGGTGGGCGATATAGACACATACACAGACAAACACTCACACCTACACACACGCATACTCAAATGATTAGTTTATGTCCGCACCGATGAACTGAAGCCCAGGATACTCTCACAGATTCAGATTGTGGAGATTTATGCTGATTTGCCACTCTCCCTCCCATCCAGAACTCCTTCTACAGCCAACTGTACAAGCAGAAGAAGTCGGAGAGGTTTTTTAAGGTTTTCTACGACCGCATGCGTCTAGCCCAGCAGGAGATCCGAGCCACCGTGTCCGTCAACATGTTTGAGCTCAGCTGCAGGAAAAGGGACGATGACGGCGACATCGCTGGTATCAGGTTGAAGAAAGGTACAGCAGATTGATGATTCACTGTAAGCTTTCCTAACTTAAATGATCTGAGTGTGGCCAAAAAACATTTGTCACCACTGCTCTGTGGGACTGACACACTTCTACTCTGATGCAGCAAACTCATACGTGCGTTCTCAAGGATGAAGGTGAAACAGCAGGGTAGTGATGTCAGAGGAGCACACATTGAGTCACTCGGTCAGAAAGTCACGCTCTGAGCGTATTTTCCTAGACACGGGACAGGAGTGCAAAGCATTGACGTCACAAACTGGGTTCAAATGTGAACTTGAAACCCTTACTCATTCTGCTTTACAGTATGTGTGGTCCCTTTTTAAAATGACTGAACTCCAGCTAGGCCTTCAGTTACAACAACAGTGGCTGACAAATCCAGAAAGTCTCTCGCAAATTCTGTGTAATGACAGTTGGACACAAAGGCCCCTAATCCAGCAGAGATTATTATTACCCCACATATTGCTGCGCTTGACTCCACTGTACTGTATCTGTGATCTTTGTTGCTCTGCTGACCTCTGAGCAGACTGTTGTTCCCAGTGCCTGCGGTCACATGTCAGAGGCCATGTGACGGCCCACATCACAAGCTTATCAAAAGACCATTGTATCAAGATCGGCTGTTTTCATACTCCAGAACCCCACTCAACAGTTGGCCGCTTGTTGGGGGGGGGGGAGGGGTCTCTGAATTAGTTTTTTGAAATAAGTCGACCAATATCAAACGATCAGCTGCCATTGATCTTTACTCATGAAATGTTTAAATATTTCAGGTGTACTTTCACCCACACCCATTAACTAAGACCCATCTTAAGATAAGATAAGATGAGATAAGATAAGATAGCACTTTATTGATCGCCTTGGGGAAATTCAGGTGCCACAGCAGCAATTGGTGGACAATGCCAAGGAAGTCAAGTATGTTTCAAGTACAGGAAGGTAATAGAAGAAATAGGTACTAATATAAAATAAAGGTAAAAGTAAAATAAAGGTAATGTACATAATATACAACAATAGAGACTTCGATCTTCCACTAAATGTTCACTCAGCTGTGTCTCTCTTCCAGTAAATAAACAGTAAAATCATCTTGTTTCTGTAGGGAAGGACTCCGGGCTTCATATGAGGGAGGAGATGCGAGGCCAGTTGAAGGAGGCCTCCTCGGTGACCTCCAAGGCCTTCTGTGCCTTCAGAAAGGAGCTGGACCCGGACCTGGAGGGCCTGGGACAGAACAGCGAGGGGCCTGGAGCTGAGGAGGCTGCAGAAGAAACTCAGATGAGTCCAGCCATCACCATAATGAACCCCATCCTACGCTACCTACAGCTGCTGTGTGAGAACCACAACTCAGACCTGCAGGTACTGGCCCCTTAGAGGAAAAACCTTGTAGTCGTTAACTTTATTTCAACACAATCTTTATGTTGAGTGTATTGAGATATATATATATATATATATATATATATATACTGTTAACCTCACTGTTGTTTTTCTGCTCTAAATCCAGAACTTCCTGCGCAACCAGAACAACAAGACTAACTACAACCTGGTGTGTGAGACCCTCCAGTTCCTGGACTGTATTTGTGGCAGCACCACTGGAGGCCTCGGGCTGCTGGGCCTCTACATCAACGAGAGCAACGTGGACCTGGTCCGCCAAACCCTGGAAACCATCACGGAGTACTGCCAGGGACCCTGCCATGAGAACCAGGTAGGGGCTGGATGGGCTAGTTTTCCCAAATAGAATCAGCTTTTCTTGCCCCCTCACAAGTAGAGCTGAACAATTAATCGAAAAAACAAAATCGCAATATGCAATATGCAATATGCAATATGCATCTGCAATTTCCAAATCGCAGAGGCTGCAATTAATTGCTTAAGAGAGAGGGGCGTCCAAACTGGCTTTCTAAACGAGGTGTAATCTATGGCCTATGAATCAAGAACAATATTGGTGAAAACCTTTCATCAAACTCAAACTCAGTAAATCCTGCACACTGACATCTATTTTTGTTTTAACAAAATCACTTTAGAGTCACTCATTAGAGTGTATCCCCAACTTGTCAAACATGCAAATTACTGTGACTTGTCTGATAAATTTTGTTGCAATCTGATGTACTTTGATGCCCACTATAGCTCCATTACTTTTCCAGACCTGCATAGCCAAGCATGAGTCGAACGGCATTGACATCATTATAGCGCTGATTGTCAACTCCATCAACCCCCTGGGGAAGCATCGGCTGGACCTGGTGCTGGAGCTCAAGGTGAGCGTCACGTGTCTCTGAGTGCTGTGAGGCTGCTCGCTATGACGCACACGCATTAAAAGCCATACTTAAAAGTACATACACTGAAGCTATACTTTCTAACACTCATCATCTGCAGCACTAGAGGCTGAGATCCTGATTACTAGGAGTTGATTTTACAAATCTCCTAGTGTTCAAATAATACATTACAGTGGATGGTATTTTTATGATCATCTTTATCATTTGTATAAGGAATGCAGGCTTTCTTCTTCAATTAAATGGTTTATTTCAGTTTAAAATTGTATCCGTGAAGTCCTGGTCACTCAGTATTGTATCTGCAGGGTAGAGTTGATCAGGATGTGATGGTCGTTGTTCTGTCCCTGCCTTGTAGAATAATGCCTCCAAGCTCCTATTGGCTATCATGGAGAGTCGCCATGACAGCGAGAATGCAGAGAAGATCCTCTACAAGATGAGACCCAATGAACTGGTAAGTGCACACACACACACACACACACACACACATACACACACACACACACGCAAAGACAGGCCCTATCTAAAATTAATCTATTTTCAATTGAATGTACTGTAAGGAGCAATGAATTGCCTAACTTCTGTGCAACAGGTGGATGTAATGAAGGAAGCCTATGCCCAGGGGCTGGAGAGCGAGGCAGAGGAGGACAGTGTGGGAGACCTGATCAAGCCCAAAGACGTCGGACATAACATCTACATCCTGGCCCACCAGGTAATAACGCCCAAGCTGGTTCAGACTGAGGAGGCGGCATTACTGCACTTTCTCTCTCATTACCCCCTTTTGCTGACCTCAGCACCTTGTAGTACAGGAGTGTGTGTGTGTGTGTCCACATGCATGGGTGTAAGCATGCTCCTATTTGAGTGTATATGTCCTGTGTGCCAAAGGATGGAGGAATGTGGATCTGTAATAGAACTGCTCTGCCAGTTTTCTAAAATTAGCTCCAGGATGTGTCACTTCTCCTGCCGACAGGTGGACTGATTCATAGCTGTAGGTGTTCTCGTATCACCCAAGCAGGTAATAGTCATTGGATTATTAAATGAATCTGGTTTGCCTCCTCCAGGGTGTCATCAGTAAAGAAATCAGAAGGGAGTATTGTGCCAAGACGGAGTGAGAAAGGAGTTGTTGTGTGTGTGTGTGTGTGTGTGTGTGTATTCCTCCCTCTCTCCCTCCCCTCTCTCTACAGTATATGTCAGTTGGAGAGGACAGACCAAGTCTAGCGGGTTTTCACTTCTGCTTTTTCAGAGCCAAGTGTCAGACGGGGTATTTTTGTCCAGCCAACAGACTAGTTTCATTATGACAACGCAAGTCTTTTTGACTGTTCCACTGTTTTTTGACCCCAGAAAGTGAAACGCAAACACACACCTACACTGATGACACACAAACAAAAGACGCCGAGTGTTCGAGCATCTGTTAGAAAACCCGTCTGTCACTACTTGCCGCGGCCTGCCGAGCGACGGCTGCCATGTTCCTGGTGTCTGTCAGTATTTTCTGTGTGAGAGATAATAAATAAAGCCGGCTCAATTTATCACATGCAGCTAAACAAATAAAGAAAAGAAAATGATATAGATCATTCTGAAAGTGAGGAAAATAAACTGCTATATCTTGATCTAGAGGATATACAGAATTTGCTGGTATTTGCTCCAAGTCTGTATTGTCATGTCAGACTGCTTTTGTTTTGATGTTTTTTCCTTTTAACTCTCTTGAAGTTGTCTGACTGAAACATCTAGAATTAAAGCTTTGTATGTTGCAAGATGGTAGTGTTGCAATGATTTCCTCCTCTCCTGCAAAGTTGCATTAAATATCCATTAGTTTGTTGATCTGAGACCAGTCCGAGAACAGTTTTCATCTTGGTGAAGTCTTGGTGAAGTTCATATGCTCAGATCTGACCAGATGAAGTATAATATTCTAGGTTGTTAGGGTGTCAGGGTGATGAGTAGGAATGCAACTAATGATTATTTTCATTATCGATTAATGCATCAATCATTTAGATTAATCGTTTAGTCCATAAAAAGTCAAAAATAATGCCAAATGTCATTCACAAGTTACCAGAGCCCAAAGTGAGTCTTAAAATTGCTTTTTTATTCTCACCAGCTGCCAAAAAAAGTATTCATTTTATAATGATATGAAAGGGTGAAAGCAAGCAAATCTTAGCATTTGTGAAGCTGTAACCACCAAATGACTAAAATTATTAATATCTTTTATCAAAATTTGAATCAATTAATCTTCTGGCGATAGACTAATCTAAACTAATTACTTGATTAATTGACAAATCGTTTTAGCTCTAGTGGTGAGAGAGACATTCTTTCAATGGCAGGACCATGTTGGCCCTACTGTGGGTGAAAATGAAAAGAGAATTTCCCTTTGGGGATCAATCACATTCCCATTGTTGTTATCATTTAAAGGCTTCGTGAATGTGTTGTCCGGTGCTGGGCTGAAACAAATGCCTCTGGTCCTTGTGACTCTTGTGCTGCGTACTGTGAATTGAAAGTGAGATGAACGAACAGTGTTTTATAGTAAGCTGTAATCTTTTTTGGATCCTAGCTGGCCAGACACAACAAGATCCTTCAGCAGAGCCTGAGGCCGGGGTCGGGGCTGGGAGCGGGGGCGGGGCCGGACCCTGATCATGAGGAGGACGACGCCCTTCATTACTATGCCAATCACACAGCGCAGATAGAGGTAGGCCTCACCGTCACCTCCTCCAGCTGTCATCTGAATCCCAATAATTCAGAACGTTCACATTGTGTGCAGCTACACACCCATAATGAGGATGTATCGGATATCTATTTGCCAGATTGTGCGTCATGACCGCTCCATGGAACAGATAGTGTTTCCCGTCCCGAACATCTGTGAGTACCTGACCGAGGAGTCCCAGGTGCGCGTGTTCACCACCACCGAGAGGGACGACCAGGGCAGCAAGGTCAACGACTTCTTCCAGCAGTTTGACAACCTGTACAACGAGATGAGGTGGCAGAAGAAGATCCGCAGTAAGTCTGTTGCTCGGGCAGCAGAAACAGTCAATGGGGTTATTACTAATGATGAGTGTGATCCACAGTGTCTGGGTTCTGTTATTACCAGTGTAAATTGTTGGGCCTGCACTGTTTGTGTGTGTGTTTTGAGTCTTATATCATTATGGAATCCCTGCACTAAGGCTTCTTGTTATGTCTGTACAGAAAACAAGGCTCTGTTCTGGTTCTCGCGGCACATCTCCCTTTGGGGGAGTATCTCCTTCTACCTGGCCTGCCTGCTCAACATTGCTGTGGCTGTTTTCTACCCCTTCGGTGACGACGGAGACGAGGGTGAGAATTGCTGATTCTTGCTACTGAACTTGTCTGTGTAATGCGCCGGCTTGAGACGGAGCGGTCGTTCACGGACAGATCCCCGCTGCATGTGAGCGAGGAGTAAGCCTGGCCTGGCCTTGTGGCGAGGTTGAAGCTCGTCTGGGTTCTGCCAGGTATTATTCATGCTGGGAAGAAGAACTATCACTTCCTCTCAGGACGAGTCTGCTGCTGTGTCAAACCCACTGTCTTTCTACCTTGTCAGCGTGATGGATGGACATGGATTAATCTAATTCAAAAGTGCATTGAATTATTAAATGACCCAAACCCAAAAGCGCATTCTATGTTTTATGTATTTCCACTAAAGTGGTGAGTTCAATTGAGCTCTTCAAGTCTGCCACACCACAATCCAGGGATTGGTTTTCTTGATGTTACATCAAGGTTATGCTTGGCATTTCAACTTTTTTGAGATCTGATTCTTAAGATTGGATTTCATGAGATCAGTTCGCCGTGCGCTGGCTCTCATAGGTCTGCTAAGGTTTTATTTAAATCTGTTAAATTACTTTTTCCCGCTCTCCCTCTCCATGTGTTAACATTGCTTGTATGCAAAGTTGCCTGGATTGTGTTCAAACTTTGTAGAATTCTGATCCCAATGTGATCCTTACCACTTCTATATCAAGTTTTGAAGATCCAATAGCAATGGGAGCAAAATCAGATTTTTGTATGTTCAGACCTGTCACTTGATGTGTGATCAGATGATTCAAGTCGCATTGAAACAGCAAATCCACCGAAGCCTTAGTGACCTGCCAGCAGCCTTAATGCTAGAGAGTCTTTTGCCTTTAAAGCGTTTTTAGCAACAGATCATCACAACATCGCACTTTACTAAAGAACAATGAGCCTCATAAACACTTTGGCGGTTTACAGTGCCAGCTAAAGAGACGGTTGTTCTGAGTGATGAAGTTGGCGGTCCCTATGGGCTACTGTTTGACATTTCAAAGTGTCGCCTCTTAGTTGAAGCAGAGACTGTGTTGTGCCAAGTAAAGCACTTAACTCAGTTGAATAATTCAATAGAGAAATGCCACTTGTTCTCAGAGCGTTAACGCGGCGTACACTCTGTTGATGTTTTCCTCTCCTGCCCAGGCACCTTGTCCCCTTTCTGGAATATCTCGCTGTGGGTGGCGGTGGGGGTGTTCACCGCCTTGCTGCCCGTCCTGCCCAAGCCGTGGGGCATCCTGTTCTTCCTGGTCTCCCTCATTCTGCGTGCCATCTACACTATGGGCCTCGGTCCCGCTCTGCTGTTGCTGGGCACTGCCAATGTAAGCAATGCGAGATTCGACCCAACTGATATGTCGGTTCTTGTCAAAAACAGTTTTTATCTCTCATCCTTGTCCTCTTCTTGTCTTTCAGCTGTTTAATAAAGTAGTCTTTCTCGTGAGCTTTGTGGGAAACCAGGGAACGTTCACCCGCGGCTACAAAGCGGTGGTTATGGACATGCTGTTTATCTACCATTTGGGCTACGCCATCATCTGCGTCCTGGGCCTGTTCGTACACGAGTTCTTCTACAGCTTCTTGGTAAGAATTCTCTCACGCGTTTTACTCCCTTTGTGTTGTGATTGTTGTTGAGTATACCATCGCTTCAGACCGTTCGAGGAATCTTTGTCCTGAATAAATGAATTTGTTGATGTGTTTGCGCGCCCACAGCTGTTCGACCTGGTGATCCGGGAGGAGACGCTGCTCAACGTGATAAAGAGCGTGACGAGGAACGGCCGCTCCATCATCCTGACGGCTGTTTTGGCCATCTTCCTCGTCTACTTCTTCTCTATCATTGGCTTCCTCTTCCTCAAGGACGACTTCCGCATGGACGTGGACCGCCTTCCTGCGCCAGGTCAGAACTCCCAAAACCTGCTAATCCACCCTTAACCATGGTTAAGGGTTACAGTATTTGTAATCAACTTTATAAGGTGAGAGCAGAAGACAGAAAGCTTCTTTATAACCTGCTTCTTTCTCTTAAAGAGGCACATTTCTAATCAATACAGTAATGGTTTCTACAATAGAAACGGCATAGATTTTACTGTAGGTATAGCTTTACTAGAGTTAGAATTCTAGTTTTCTCCTTATGGAAGAGAGATGCAATTATGACAATACATCCTACTCTATACTTGATTCACGCTGTGGCCTTTGTGCCACTGCATTTAACCTTAGTTCCACTTTCAACATCTCGTAAAGCTGTGCTCTCTTGCAGTATTATCAAAAACCTGTGTGTGTGTGTGTGTGTGCGTGTTGGGCGGGGAGACGAGATAATTATATAGTGTAGCTGTCGGGTGAAAACCTTGTATCTCCAAAATGTCAACTTTTCAGTAACAGAGAAAAATAACCTTGTTTTTAGCTTGGTGGCGATGCATTTTTGACATTATCCAATGGGTTTTGAAAGGGTTTCATAAGCCTGAGAAGTTAGTATTTTCTCAACCCATAGAGAGGCATGTAATCCTTCAAAAGAAGTTAAAACATGAAAATCAGCAACGATAGGATAGTGTGTGTTTTTAGGAAAACAATTTTATTAATTGTATACATGGTAACACATGTTCTTAGGCACTTTGTCTGCCCATCTGATACGTGTGTTTATATGAATGTGTGTGCGTGTATGTGTTTTGAAAACACTGTCTTCAGGAGCATGCATGCGTGGGTGTGTGTTCATGAGCTCTGGCACTGTGCTCCGGTGGTCAGGAAGACGACCTGCTAGCACGTGTGTGCACCTGTTGCATAACCTGGTGGCCGCACCATTCTGTGTTTCGCAGAACAGAGCAGAGCAGAAACAGCGCTGGGTTATGTAACCAGCTGGGCTCGGCTCTGTCTGTGTCTGTTGGCTGCGGGCTGCGCTGCCTGTGGGGACAGCCGCAGCTCCGTCAAACCTCAGGAGCACCCTAACCCGCCCCGCTGCCGCCTCTGGGCCCTGACCCCCCGCTCCCTGCCCCTTCGGCTCTGCTTCTTCTTCCCGCTGCCTCTCGTCCCGTAGCCCTGCCTCTGTCCTGTAGCCCGGCACGGTAGGAAGCCTGTCAGAAGCCTGTTGCCCAGGTGTACAGCTCTCCCTCTGTCTGGCTGGCTGGCTGAGCTGATCACATTCAAGTAGGCTTTGTTGAGGTGCAAATGATGTGTTCAGTTTTTGTTCAGCCACACTTCACCACCCACCCAGCACCTGCTGCCTGAGTTTACATAATGTCTGACTATATCTTTCTTGCTGATTTTAGTGGAGTTTAGAAGAATTGGTAGAAGGAGTTTGATGCGAAAGCACAATCAGTGTCAATGACTAGTGGGCAATATTTCAGTCATTTGTTGTAATGATATCTGCGTTATCATCAGTAGTCAAATAAACGTATTATTTCACATTTTTAGGAAAAAGGGATTTTTTGAGTAATAGTGGAGCTGCTGACTCGTGTATGAGAGACAGCTGCCCTGACTCCTCACCCAAGTCTGCTCCTGGTAAGTTTTTACTAAAAGCTGCTACAGAATGTCCATTGAAATTACATTTCTCCCTATGTACTTTTTTTTTATTGATCCTGCTTGACAACCTACCAGTTTTGAAAGTAACTATTTTGAGGACAGTTAGTCTTTATGGCTGGACTGGGGTATATGTGTGTGTGACCTTTCCAGCAGCAGTCAGCTCCTGAAAGGTTACACACACACACACACACACGCACACACACACACACACACACACACAGAGAGGCACATACACACATGTATTTGCATATTTGCGAACACACACACACACACACACACACACACACACAAAGAAGCATGATGAGGCAGAGGGGGTGACTCACGCTGTTTGTTCTCTCCTGTGCATCTTCATGGATCACCTGCACCGTAGGGGCAACACACGTGACCTCATCCACATCTTTCTCTGCCTCTCTCCCTTCATCTCGCCCTCTTCGTCTGTCATGCTGCTTCTGCCATTTCATATTTTATCCCTCTAGACTTTCTTTTGTCTAGTCCTTCTACTTGTTTCATGTGGGTGGGAGGGTCAAATTACCCATTTGTCCTTTAATCATGCCATTATCAGCTGTTTCCATGGAAAGGCATTTTATTGTTGACTCACCAGAGGGTTGTTCTGGTAATCAAAGGCAGTTGAGTGATAGTTTTCTGAATGAGGTCAGGCTGTATTTGAATAACGAAAGAGCTTTCTTGAACCCACTGTTACTCATTGCTTTGTACCTTGAGAAGGCCTGCACTTGGTACACACAAACAGACACACAAACACTTTCACACACACTCTCTCTCTCTCTCTCTCTCTCTCTCTCTCTCTCTCTCTCTCTCTCTCTCTCTCTCTCTCTCTCTCTCTCTCTCTCTCTCTCTCTCTCTCTCTCTCTCTCTTGCTCTTCACACATGTTTCTGTGTGTCTAATTGCAGATGAGGACGATGGGACAGAGCGGGTGTGCGACACTCTGCTCATGTGTATAATCACGGTGTTGAATCAGGGACTGCGTAATGGAGGAGGCGTTGGAGACATCCTCAGGAGACCCTCCAAAGAGGTCAGGGAACCTCACCATGAATGAATGAATGATTTGCTTTGTTTGTAATGGTGTGAACTGTTCATAAATGGCATTTGTGCTGCTGCTATGGCTGCAGCTGTTGCTTATAACGACAATAAAATAATTTTAGTGATGGCGGAAGTTGACTTTTTCTCCATATTCTCCCTGCGATCGGACCATCCAGGAGCCTCTGTTTGCGGCCCGCGTGGTTTACGACCTTCTGTTCTTCTTCGTTGTTATCATCATCGTTCTCAACCTCATCTTCGGTGTGATCATCGACACCTTCGCGGACCTGAGGAGTGAGAAACAGAGGAAGGAGGAGATTCTGAAAACCACCTGCTTCATCTGTGGTGTGTACAGCTGTGCTTTGCTCAATATGTGCAGACTACAAAATGATGGTGACAGAACAGCATAATATAAAGGCCTACTATGGAGAAAATTGATCTTGCTAATTAGGTTGGCTAATAACAGCCTGCTGCCACCACTTCATTCTCCCAACCCCTCTGCTCATGTCTCACAGGGCTGGAAAGGGACAAGTTTGACAACAAGACGGTGTCTTTTGAGGAGCATTTCAAGGCCGAACACAACATGTGGCACTACCTTTACTTCCTGGTTCTGGTGAGGGTGAAAGATCCGACCGAGTACACTGGTCCTGAGAGCTATGTGGCCCAGATGATCAAGGTCAGTAGACTGTATTACACCCACTTACTACACAGTCAATGTCCAGTGAAAACAGCACAATTAATGTAACACATAGTTTCATCATCATGCGCCACAAGAGATGCATCTCACCAGCAGCTGTATCATCAGAACAAATGAAATTACAATAATTTGCTTTCATATTGTTTCTGCAAGATATATGATGATGTAAAAATGTAGGGTTTTTTGCATTGAAATACACTATTCTTTGACCTGACACAAGAAGACATAAACAACACCCAAGTTTTTGTTTATTATTTCAGGGACATTTGCACCCCACAGCATAGTGAAAATGTAGTACACAAACTACCACACTCATTTCACATCCATAATTCAAATTCCTTTTGGTGAGTCTTGCCAGTCAGCATGCAGATGCCATAGTGTTGGAGCCTTAAAGGTGTGCAAACCATCTTTTTCCTCAGTTAGGAGACTCACACAGTGTACCAGAGAATCCTGAGCGTCTACAGCAGACGAGTGATAAAACAGCCCCAAAATGAGACTGAGCCTTTAGGCCTGTGCCAAGCATCCCAATTTATTCTCCTTCCCCCCTCGCTGTTGGAAAGAGACGGGTCTCTGTGTTCAGGTAGTACAGCAACGAGTCTGTGCAATGCTAAACCCCTAACCTGCTGGGACATAGTGTGGTTAAATAGTAATTAAACCTAGTCGAGCTCTATTATCATCAATGCAGCAACTTGCTGCACAGACACACAGACAAGAAGTTGAAGGATGTAAGGGCAACAAAAGGTGTTGCCATGAGGTTAATGGATTCAAATGAAGCCTTGGAGCACAATGGCACATTTCGTGATTAACATTCAGCCGTGATGGGCATAAGAATGGTTGCATAATAATGAACAATTTGCATAACAAACAGGTGACAGACATCTATTTAATATGCATCAGCAGGTCTTCTAACAGGTCGGTACTCTGATGCCAGGCCAAGGTATCGGTGCATGATGAGGTAATGATGAGTCAGGAATTTATATTAACACCTTCTAATATAAAACAGAAAGACTCACAAAAGACACAAATTCAGGCTATTTACAACACAGCTAAATGCCACTTTTTATATATATATTTTATCAATGTGGTACCAAGGAACTTTATTAAGACTGTGATCTTTATTAATAACAACATGAAAAGGGAGCAGCAGTGTAGCCCAACAGTCACAGAGACACCACATGGCCTCAGGTTCGATCCCAGCAACAGCTGTGTGTCCATTCAAATTGTCCTTAATTGACCTGAACCCCTACCTGCTCATGCATTGTAAGTCGCTGAGACTGAAGAGGTGGGGGGAGGGGGGGGGGGGGGCTCTGCAGTCTGGGCTCTACTTGTTAAATTCAATCTTTATTATAATCTCCTACACTACAGTTTCGGGGGGACAACTCAACATGGAGCGACTGGACTCATTAAGACTCTGCCATCCCCTCTCCCTCTCCCTGTCTGCATAGAGCTGAAACCTGATGATCTCAAACACACACACGCAACACACACACACACACACACACACACACACCCAGAATGTGTGCATCTGGTTGGGTAGGATAGAATGATGTGTCGCTAAGCAAAAGAATAGGATCGTGTTACACTGAGCGTGTTGTGCATGTGGTTGCGACTCTCTGTGCGGGTGTTTGTGTGTAAAATTATGACAGCAGCTACAGGGCTAGCAGGTACTGCAGCAGCCACAATGCTGTTACATAACCCATCTCAAGTGGCCTGCTAATAGCTCAGCCCTGCCTGGCACGTGCTCTCCTGTCCCCTTCTCTCTCACACATACTCTCATGCATGCACACACACACATAGACAAAGAGTCGCTATCACATCATGAGCCCTCCATTTCCTTAGCAACGCAGATGTGACACGTTGTCAGCAACCGGAGCAGCAGCAGAAATGGCTGAAAAAGAAAAGGAGCCACTAAACTTGTATTGTGAAGTGAGGGCAGAGGTCAGATTTGACCTGTGAGATGTGGTAGAAATGTGGTTCAATTAACAAACTGCTCAGATGAAGAACTTGTTTGTGTGTGTGTGTGTGTTTAGTAACTAAATTGATAATGTGTTTACCCACTTATCTGTAGAAATGTCTGGTACACTCTTCTCTGTGCAGTACATCATTGTATCTCTTGTCTCTTTATCTCTCTGGTTGTTCATTACAAGTTTCCTACAACTAGGTTGTTCACCACCTGGAGCTCAACAATTTATAGTTTATATTCCTGGACAAAGTGCAGTAATGCATATAAGGTCAATAATGTATATTCTTGTGGACATAATACATCCCAAAATGTAGAGAGTGCAGAAGCAAAGAGACACTGATGTTTATGTTAAGCAAAATTGCAAACTTTTCAGTTGGTATTCTACAAAAATAGACATTTTCTATAAAACTTAAGATCTTTTTTGAGGTATGATGAACATATCAAAAACATTGCAATGGAATCGTGGAATTGCACTGCTTGAGAGGTTTTAAAGAAAATGTTTGGTCGGCCAGTTTACCATATCTTATGTTTACAGCAGGTACGGGAACATAACTGATGACATTTTCTTTCAATCATCTCAGGAAATGCAGTGTGATGATGTCATGCATTTTCTTTAATCTCGAGAACGCATAATTCATGAAGTGACAGGAAAAAGAATCATGGGGAAATTTTTGAAAAATGTGTAGTTTAGAAGAAAAGCAACCTGAAAGTCAGCGTTGGTCCTTTAATGTGTGATGTCGCTGACATCTGAGGTTGTTCTCGCAGTCTGTTTACAACATCAACACCGAGTCTTCCTGAGTTGTGTGCTAGCGCTCTGCACAGTGGAAGTCTGTACGTGGTGAAACGCGGCGGCGGTATGGCGACAGCAGCAGAGTGAGAGGCACATGAATGTGTGTGAAGTCATGCTCACTGAGGTGTTCAAATGGATCAGTGAAGCAACACAGAAACTGACTCATTCAGACCGTACAGGACAGAGTGGACTACTGTACTGTCTAATGAATAGCACGAGACATGGGTGGGACGCTTCAGATTGTATACAGCCACTGTTAAATCTTATCACGTTAATCCAAGGAAAGAGATGATGCTTCAAGCTGCACAAGTGACTGTATGTTCAAACAGGATATTATATGCACCCTGATTAATGTCTCTTAGCCCTCTTTATTTAATCTTTGAGCTTGCTTAATCCATCAGTTATGGCTGACTTGGTAAAACAGGCATCAGATAGTCCTCAATTTCAGTGATGTTGCACCTTTGTCTTTGAGCTCACAGAGCCTTCACTGTGTTCTGGACGCTGAGAGAAAGGAAGCTTTTCTTTTTAACTTTATTTATGCCAGAGGTCCAAATTAGCCCATGATTTTCAGGCAAGCTCATGTAGAATGACTCAATTCATACTGTGCAGCTCAGCTCAGCAGTCACTACTTAACCAGGCAGTCTGTTTTTCTCCTGTAGTCGTTGCTTGCTGGCCTCAGGAGGCCACTTTCTCCCTCCTGCTCCATTTCCCTTTTTTACTATATTAACTTGCAGTATTTAGTAGCCGGGTAGAGTTCTGTTTAACAGAATGTGTTGCTGAATGTCCCATGCTATCTTCAGTGATCAGTAATGACCCTAAAACACCTAAAGTGCAATGTGGAAAAGTTGCTGTTTTTATTGTCATCATAAATTAGTGTTGAGATTCTTCTGATAGCTCTAGAGTGCATTTTCTTTTTTTATATATATGGTAAACATTGTTAAATATGGTATACTTGTCCCTTTTATAGAGAGAGAGTCAGGGTAAGCGTCACAAACGATGGTATTTTTTAAAATTTAGTTGCTCGGGCCTCTACATGAACTTCACAGTTGGAGTGAAGTTAGATTTGGAGTGGGAATCCCCATGATATGTGATGGCTGTAAAAGTCTCCGCTCAGCAAAAAATGTGCTAAACTCATTACGTATTAATTAAAGAAACAAAAACAAATTAGCAGCTCTCCTCCCTCCTCCACACCTCATACCTCTCTCCACCCGCTCACCTCACTCTCCTGGCTTCCATCGCTCCTTTCTGTCCTCGGCGTCTCAATCCCTGCTCAGTTTTCCCTCTAGTCTATTCTTATATAAGAGGAGGTGGGAGAACACCTCACTCCTCCTACTGGACCTAGAGCGGTGCCAGTCATATCCCACTCTCAGCACCTTTAAAGTCATTTTTATCAGCAGAACTGGCGAAGGAATATTACATAAGATCAGCTGATGGCGATCTGTCTCGCTGAACCCTATCTCACTTTCACAGGTGCTCAAGAGCATGGGTGTAGAGACACACATGCACACACTCACTCACTCACATTTTGCCATACACATGTCCACGCAGATGCGCTCCCATATTACACACACCCACACATGTACAAACACAGACACATAGACACGCTTAAGTCCATTACATAATGCTATAGGTTCATGTTGCTCGCTGTCTGTGTTTTCTCATGGGATTACTGCAGACGGCTTGCTCTCTCCACTGCAGTGTTATACTGTGAGAAAAACTGATTATAAACAAAATGTGTCAGTTTTGCATGCAAGCATGTGCGCGCGCACACACACACACACACACACACACACACACACAAACACTACTCTCCCAATTGTGTTCTTGATAGACGACAGTGACTCATCCCTACATCAACAATGTGTTTATGGAGTGGGTGAGAATTGAAATGCCTGTTGCTGTTCATATTAGTGTATAATTGCTATCCACAGTATCCAGGAGACAACATCACTGGTTAAAAATTTTACTCTGTTAAACACAAAACTTAGACTAGTTTCTACTGACAGAATGATTAATTTTTAACCTCCACTCCTCTCTCCAATTACCAATATCTATCTGTCTAGTCTCCTCCTCCAGTGTGACTCTTGACTCTCTCTATAACACTCCCTGTATGTCAACGTAAATCCTCTTTGTCATTCTCTATGCCAACATACTGCTGCCGCCATCTCCTTGACCCACTGATTCAGCTTTCTTCCATTCCTCCCGCCTTTCTTAACCATTTCTCTCACCCCACCTCTACTTCTCTCCCTGCAGGAGAAAAACTTGGACTGGTTCCCCCGTATGAGAGCCATGTCACTGGTGAGCAGCGAGGGAGACGGGGAGCAGAATGAGATGCGCTCTCTGCAGGAGAAGCTGGACAGCACCGTCACTCTGGTGGCTCAGCTCTCTGGCCAGCTGGCTGAGCTGAAGGAACAGGTAAAGTGCCGCTTTAGACTGTTTTTCATAGAACAGTGGAAAAGGCTCTCGTTTGAACACAGTGTTAATCTGAACTCCAAGCCAAATAAATAAAGTCCTGTCAAGCCAAATTCCCTCATTTTTAAAGTATCAGTGAGGCTATTTCATTGTTCATTGTTCATCTTGTTTAACTTGTTAAACTACACGCTGCAACATTTTAATTTGTAAACAACCTTAACTGTACTGCCCACATAGTATAGGCCTCCTGCTACCTGATCTTGACACCCACAGGCTGCAGGTCACATGGGATAGCAGCACATGTCAACAGTGTCATTCAGTGATTCCCCTCTGCTCCATCTCTGCTCACAAATCCGTCCAGATTTTGACCCCATTGCACTGAGGACTGCGTCAGGCCTCTGATGTTCCTGAACACAACAGGACAGGCGACTATCATGTCAGGCGATTAGCAGAACGGAGCTGCCAGTGGGCCCCTGGCTGTTTGGATGACTAGCTCTGCTGCAGCAGTGTGACTGATCACTCTCATCACCTGCCTCCCCTGCATGTGATCCCAGTCACAGGCCGATCCTTGTTCCTCTTCTGCCAGATGTGTGAAAACAGCTCCTGCTGAGGGAGGATCACACTCCCATAAACAAAACAACAACCTCTATTGACCTTAGCGCGCGGTAAAATCACCCTGCAGATTGGTGCTGTGTAAAGGTGGCCTAATGGTTAGAGAGACCGTCCTGTAACCGGATGATCCCAGGTTCAATCCCTGTAACAGCCAATGTTGTATCCATTAAGAGGTGTGAATACTATTGACGTGTCCTTGAGGAAGACACTGAAACCCTACCTGATCACATATAACTATAAAATGTGCTGCTGAACACACACCTTATCTCTGAATCTGCAGTCAACTGCGATCTGTTTTTTGTTAATTTGGGTTCACAGTAGTTTATGCCATGCTTATGCTTATGCTGGCTAATCTGGAGGCTGGGGGTTAGCCAGGATATCTGGCTGCTTTTGTTGCTCGACAGAAATTATGGCTTACACCACTAGAATTGAGTGTGTTCATGCAGTGTAAGGTCGGGCCAATCCACGGCTCTGCAGTCACAAGGGAAGACCATTACCCTGCAGGACTCACATTAGCTGTGAGCCCAAACTGTAGGAACTACTGCTGCAGCTCTTCCCTCATTACAACCTCTGCCCAACTCAGCACCTTGCACACTCTACAGTATCAGAGCTGAGATGTGTGTGTGTGCGTATGTATATATGTATGAGTGTGAGTATGTGTGTTTGGGAGAAGTAATGGTTGAGTTTGAGGCTTAGGATACGGAATTTCCCTAAATCTGCATGTACAGCTCATTGTTTACAGGCCGGTGGCCTTCAATTATTGCATCAACACTGAAACCACCGCAAATGTGACGGTGGTGAGAAACCCGTCTTGTCTGATTCAAGAAACTTCCCCACACACTGATAAGAGTACAACATCCAACGTGCAGGTCGCAGCTCTGAACAATAACACGCCCACACTTGATGGTGCCCTCTAATGAAGTTTCCAAGGGGCAAGTTTGCTTTAAGTCATTTCAGTGGAGCTGAACGAGGCGATTTGCATACAAGTGTGGAGAGAAATCTTTGTATGCTTTGTATTGTAAAGAAACAATTTTAACAGCTCAGTATATTTTATAAAGGAAATTTAGAACCAATGCTTAACTGTCAAAGAGACTTAATTGTCTGAAGTGCTTGACATGACTAATGCAAGAAGGCTTGTTGCGTCATTCTGTGTTTATGTAACACTCAACTGATCCAGATCCATTTGTTGAACTAATGAGCCGCAGATTCATTCCGTTCCCTCTTAATGAGTTTACTCGCTCTTTGAGTAGAGTTTTAGAATTTCATTTTACCCTTACCTCAAGTTCAAATCGATAAATACTTTCGTTTGGAAAATAATTATTATGTATGAAGATAGTGGGAACATTGGGACCTGAATAATAACCTGCTCAGCAGAACAGAAATAGCACCACACTAAGTAAAGGTAATATTAACATGGCAATACTGATTTGCATATTATACGTTACTACACTGAAAGCCTATTTTAGGACGTCCCTGGTTGATTTTCTTTTTTCTCTCTCTCTCTCCTTCACAGATGACGGAGCAGAGGAAGAATAAGCAGAGGCTTGGCTTCCTGGGTCCTTCTCAGGCCAACCATCACATCCCAGCCCACTGAGGGGCTCTAGGCACAGACAGGGCAGCGCCTGACCCCTCTACTGGAGGATCACAGTAGAAACCACTCACAAACACACACACAAAACGCCAACCTCAAGCACAATACATTAACCCACACATAAACCCATAGTCACTAATGTCAAACTGCAAGGGTCCAGCAAGTATTGATGCACATACATTTTGAAATTGTTCCTTTTCTACGACACAAACAATGCCTTACTGGATACAAAACTGTGCCTCATGTGCGGTGATCCTCACCCTGGCATTGGGAACAACCTGTACACTCATGCCTTCTCCTATACTGAGGGACTCGTCCCTGTGAATGATTTGCCAGGCACGGCACACATTTGCCAATGTAGCGTTAGTGCGGCAGACAGAGGTCGAGGGAAAGGTTAAGTTAAGGTTAGCGGTTAAGTGCTGTCAGTCTATGGGCAGCCGTGTGTCGGCCCTCTGCATTCCTTGACTGACTGTGTGTGAGAGAGCGGACCAGCCACACACAGGTCAGTTATTGGCTGTGCTCCTACTGATTGACCCTCCAGAGGAAGAGTGTGTGTGTGTGTGTGTGTGTGTGTGTGTGTGTGTGTGTGTGTGTGTGTGCGATAACATCAAGTATTCTCCCCCTGGGCTTTTAGATTTCTATTGGTATTTATGTGAAATGTGGAGATCATAACTGGAGTATTATTATTGCGCTATGGAAAATTTGTTGTTCTTTATCTTGCTGCCTTACTCATTAACTTTTACCTACATTGCAATTCCTGACAGTGCACTTTTTTTTAAAAAATGGTAAAAAGTTCTGCTCATAACTGGAGACCTTGATTAGTTCTGGACATTATTTTTGCGTGCTGTGTCCTTTTTTGAAAATGCATTCACTGCACCATTTCATTTGCCTTTTTACAGAATTTTACAAAGTATATAAATAACAGAAATGTGAATTTAAATAATCTGATTACCTGTGTGGAACTTACTTGAAAGGTCTTTTTATGTCTAAATCTTATACTGGTACAGAGTGTAGTGCTGACTGAAGATGATATGGTTACTTTTACAGTTCTTTGTTACAATATAAAGATCCTCCTGTCGAGATATCAGCTAATACTGTAATATTTACTGTATCTTCTCATATCATCTTCATCTTCTACTGTTGGACTTTTTCTGACTTTGTTTTTTGGTCTTTTTTTTTTAACTTACAGTGAAAATCCTTCTCACTAGTTTCCTCTTGGACTGCAATTAATTGTTAGTCTGAAATTGTGTTTTTAAACTTGCACAACCAAATGGCAGATTATGAGTGCATGCACTTGATGGGAGCTGTCCTTTGATGCTTTCTATAAAAACAAAGTGTATAGATAGTGTATTTTATGTTGTCAGATGTTGTATTGTAATAAATTTGTAACAAGATAAGACTTACTGTCATGCTTTGAGTCGGCGGCTTTATGGAGGAATTTGCCTCAGGCGTTGTTGGGATTGAATGAATACCCAAACGCCCACCCACACCCCAGGCTCACCCTCACCCGCCACACACACACACACATCAGGCCGCGTCAGGCAGGATCATATTTTAGCTGGTTTGTCATCTAATACAAGAAGAAAAGTAAAAAAATACATTGTGTATTAGTGTTGTCACCACACTGCTATTCTGCTTACTTCATCTTGGCTTTTCATTGCAGCTAATTAATAGCTGATTAATGATACACATAGGCAAGTGGACTCATTAGACTCAGGACTTCTGTTATTATTTTCACTTCATGAGATTTAACACTATCCAACTTTCTTTTTCTATGAATGCAGGAATTTAAATAGTAAAAGAAGAGATTGGGTGTTTTTCTAGCAGAGGTGGAAAATAATTACAGCTGGAGCTCTAACTGTCCTTGAGTAGATTTCTTAGGTAATGTTTCTTTCATCAAGTGCATTCCAAAGTCTGTGCTTTCGCTTTAACAGATATTTAAGTATTTATCCCCACTATGATTAAAATGTCTTTTTAGTCATGAAACTATTAGGTATATTGAGGCCTGTCGTCCACACATCCATCCACATTGTTGACCGTTTAGTACTTTAGCACTTGTGTGACACATTTGGGATGATAAATGAATCAGCAGAGGACCTGAACTGGTCTTTTGTAATCCAGTCCTGTCATTTCCCCTGTATAGAGAAGCCCAGCCCTCTTGGCTTCAGTTAGCTGTTTACGCTGGCAGGGCTGCATTTGCTCCTGCCGCCTGTGACAGCCATTAAAATTAGCTCCACGCAGTGCCATAATAGTGAGCAGCTGTCACTGCGTAGACAAGAAGGGTAAAGTCCAGCGTTACTGGAATGTATCGGACTCAGAGAGGGGAGCAAGGGGAGGAGATAATACCGGGACCGTCATTCCTGTCTGCCAAAGTCTCATCGCCATAGTGCGCTAACAAACAAACACCCGCCGCCTTGGCCGGTATCTCTTCTCAGGCCGGCCCTGTGGTCAGCTGAGGTTTATGTTGTTCGCAGTGTAGTGAGAGAAAGGTTAACTTGGGTGTCCTTAGATACCAAAATCACTTTGTGTTTCTCTTCATTAGTAGGATAAACACGATGGTCCACTTCATTTCATAGTCACAGTGAACATGTTTAATGCACGTGAGCGGCGTATTATTTATGTACGCAACCTGAGACACAATTGGTTCAGGGCCATTTTTGAATGTCTTTGCAATCCACAGCCAAGAGTCACATGCTTGGCCTGTGTGTATTCAGGAGTGTGAACACGCCCTGAGGAGGACAATAAATGCAAGGCAATGTCCCAAACACCTCTGAGGCTCGGCTCTTTCTGCGACCGGCGCTTTATCCAATGTGTTTTGGAGTCAGGTGCTTTGACCTTGATGCACTTGAAGGGATTGTGTTTTCTGACCAAATCTTCAGTGATATTAACTTAGATATAACCTCACAATATATTTAACTGGATAAGTGAAATAGTGGATCTGAATTCATGGTCACACCACAATCCCTGTTGTTTACACATTGCTGAGTGAAAGTTGATCCAATTTGTGTCATCAATACAGATATTGATCTTCTCTGTCTTGTGCAGTCTTGTCTCCTCTTAAGACCCAGATCAGTTTCACTGGACACCAAGTTCAGATATTATTCAGTGTTTTTGCCTTGAATAATCAACACAAACAGTTGTTCCTGAGGGTGGAAGGTCTCTTTTTTTTACTGTCATTTATATAAATAAACTTGCCCTCGTGATGACTGGCATGTGACTTCCTGTGTCTGGCTGTGAGATTGAGCCTTTGTGGTCACATGATGCATCATAACACCCCACAAGCAGAAAACACCACAAACATCCCTGCCCTCCATCACGCTTAGCTGCAGTGTGTACAGTGTGAGCCCACATGCAAAATGCACCGTAAAACAGAATTCATAAATTATTCCCATGATCTCAGGCATTTCAGCATGGTTTATGAACTCTCTTTTATTATCCTGGGTGATTTAACTGGCATATGGGCACATCTAGTTAGAAACTATTACTTAAATAATACAGGAGATAGAGCTACTGTAAGATTTTTGGCACTGCTGCTATCATATGTATTACACTTGTGGCCAAACCTCAACAGTATTATTGCTTTTGCTATCCAACAGCGCTCCATTTTCACTGACAATGTTGTCTGAAAATGATGGGTTGGATGTTTAATTGGAACGTGATACACATTTTGAAAAGGTGAGGTGGGACACGTTCACAAGTTCATTGCCATAAGAGAGTGACACTGAGGATGCCTATCAATCACAGTGAACAATCACAACTAACTTGTGTAAATTATACAATTTGATAATAGTTATAATCACAGTCTATCACAATTAGGCTCAAACAAAGAAGAATTCAAAAGAATTTACTAAATCAGCCGTCCATCTGAGCAGGTGCAGAAACTGTCTCTTGGTGATGTCACACATTAGAGTCATACTTCTTTGAGTTCTAGCTTCATTCTGAGAATGAGTTGTTCATAGAGATGACAAATATAAATTCTGCTAAAGTGTGTATTTCCCCACCAACCTTGATAATATGCTCCTTGGTATTTATAAAAAGATAAGTGTTATGTTTGTTTTAATGGAGAGAGCTGAGCTCGGAGGATGAGTGCAGTCGGAGTTCATTGATTCGCTTTCAACTCAGCTTCGGTCTTAATAGAAACATAGGTAGCAAACAGAATCAATTAATTTGCATATGAGTGGAGTTTGGAGTTTGGATGGACTCTTTTTGTCTATTTATATATGGAGTGAAAAAACAGGAGAAAAGAAACTTCACATGAGTCTGACATGAAAACTGTATTTGTAATGACAAACAGTATGACAATCTTGAAAGAGAAAATGCACATATTGGCATGTTTTTAAGCCTTTTGAAAAGCTTCTTTCTCAAACACCAGATTTAAGGCCTCTGCTGAAGAATAAATAATACTGTTCACCATCCTCAGTCCAGCACCCTTTTTCATTATCAACAAATAGCATATAATATTGCACGCTAATTACACATTCCCACGGGCCGCATGTTCCATCTAATTTGCCACAGAAACTGCCTCACGTTTGCCATTCCCATTCTGCTCTGCATGCATCATAGGTGAACAGTGTCGCCACCTGAGACGAGAGTGAGAAAAAAAACAAAGCTGGCCCTCTAGATAAGGCAGAGCGCATCAAGCCTATTTTTTTAAAATTAGAGACATACAATTTTGCGGCTGTTTCAACGCTTTTGCTCCTCCCTCCTAAACGAAAACAAATGAAACGTCGGTGTGATGATTTGGATAGAACAGTCCAGCTGCCCGTCTGAGTACCCCCTTCCCCACCCCGACCCATTCCCCCCCTTTGTGGCTGCAGTAGTTTGACTCCTACGGCTGTTTGAGTCATGGCTTACTGCTGGCTAGTGGCCTGGCATCCACCTTCGCATGCCACAGCCCGGCTCCGAGCCCCAGTCTGAATCCAGCCTTAGTGCTCATAAAGTGAAGCCTGCCCAGGTTGTGTTACTGTTGTCAGGCTCGGGCAGTGTTTTTGTTTTTTATGCTCTGAACCTAGTACATATAACTGATTGTCTAAAAGGCCACAGGGTTTGTTCGCTTCATATATCAAAAAAATGCTTTCTTGTAATTTTCCAGCAAGGAATTTATACAAACTTTTTAGGGAATATTTACATATAACAGCCAGTGTAGTGATAAACTTGGTTTTACATAAGTTTATATTGTGGCAAATTTAACAAAACAGAAGTCGATCATGGAAGCTCCCCAACTTACATTATATCTGAACTCTATATTTTTCAAACCTCAAACCTAAACTAAAATATAGAACCTAAGAGAAAGATTTTTGCTCCTGCGTTTAGTCATTAAATATTTGATCGCCTTTGATTGTGAGAAAACTGTTTTCCAAACATTATCCGTCTGAGGCTTGAGGCAATGCTATTTTATCATTCACAACACAGTGATTCAGTGTACCACCTAAAGCATCACTGGAGGACATTATCACGTACATTAAATCTCAATAAATCCTACACCAAAGACAATTTTGCAAGACCATGTAGAATTTTAGGATGTGAGAAATTAAGTGCATAAAAATGATCTCTGTTTTGGTTTCAGCACAGTGCCTCTTTAAGTGGTTTAGTATGGCATCTGTATAAAGGCTATATGTCAGTATTGTTAGAGCAAGACTTTTCAACAGAGCAAACATCAAGACCATTGAAAAGATTATAAAAAATCCAAAATTTTGAAACAAAAGATTGGTGCAGCTTTCCAAAAATATACCATCTGTTGTTTTTTCCTCTTCAACTATCTAAGTTATCTCCATAACATTGACAACTGGAAGTACAAAGTTACTAATACGGTATACAAAATTTGTGCAAAAAGCCATTATAGTAAAATACAACTACCCAAAAAAGTAAATATGAATTCAAAATTGTGATCAAAAGAAAACACGCATATGCACACACCAGAATGGTAAATGTTCCACATCTGTCCATAAGAGTGTAATCATGGCAGGTGGCATTACTCGACCCTCCATCCTGATTTCACCTATCAGTGTCGCCCCATCAGCTCTTTCGTCACATTAGACCTTCTGCCACTGCTGGGCGGAGGGAGAGCCGATCTGCAGACCAACGAAGAAGACCTGGTAGCGGTGCTTCCACATGATGAAGGCGCCGACTGCACAGACGAGCGCTTGGGCCAGGTTCAGCACGATCTGGAGCAGGAAGTACAGCGTGAGCGTCCCGGTGATCACCTCGCAGTCGCTGACCCCTGCGTAGGTGAAGGTGCGGGCGATCGGGTCCTCCGGGTCCAGAATGCACACGCAGTCCTCTCCCACCTCCTTGCAGCTGAAGTGACTGGCCTGCGAGTAGTGGTGTCCAGCAAACGCCATGACCAACACAGAGATGACCAGACCGATGGTACACAGGACGAAGTACAGGAGCTGCAGAGGGCAGAGAGAGAACAAAGGGGGACCGGGTCACAGGTCATGCAGTTTCACCTTGTAAGCTTTGCTCTGAAGTGTCCGTGTAGATGTATTTCAGTCATACAGGTAATAAGATGTCCAAAAATGATATACATATAAACAAAATCCACTGGACTTAAAATGAAGAGTTCTAGAACTCATCATTTCTACTACTCTAGAACTCTAGAATAGTCCTAGAACTGAATCCGACAGGCTTCTTCGGTTCTCCCTGTCGGATGAGTGGTGAAACATCTTCTACTCCTCATTTTAAGTCCAGTGGATTTTGTTTATATATTTTATATGTTTTTTGACATTTGCTCTGAAATGGTTTTCTTGTGTATCTTAAGAACAGTGCACTTTTTACATTAGGAAAAAGTCTGTTGTCTCATGATTAACTCAAAGTGCCATAATATAAGTCTGGAAATAGGCAGTGCCTTCAACTCAGAAAATTACCCACAATACTACTGGGCAGGGTTTGACCCTAGTTTAATACATCCATGGTCTGACCCTGAGACTAGGAGCCACGCCCTTAGCACAGAGCACACACTGAACATGTGAGATTCCCCTGCAGCTGCAGCTACTTCCTACCTTTGTCCACATCCTGTGTGAGTACACATTATGTTGAATGACAGCGTGTGTCTAAAAATATGTCTGGTAAAATGTGACAGAGGCTTTATGTAGTTTATGCAATTACACAATCTCAATAACACTAACCCCTCATCTTAATCCATCCCTTATATAACAGCAGCCGTCATTCACTGGTGCATTTGCTCTCAGTTACACGCTGCTTATGGAATTATGCAAGCGATGAGCGTTGCTTGATTTGAAATGGCATTTATGTTAATTTTGGAACAGCTGTGAAATCTGCAGTATGGGTTGTTACCAGAAGATATAGTATGTACAACAAGTACATCAACAAGTACTTTGTTGAGCCTTGTTCATGCATTCAGTGCACTGCTAAATGGAAATTATCTGAAACCCCAAAACAGGTAGGAACTGAAAGGAGTCAATGCTCATTTTGTTGCTGTTTACAGCCCACACAGCGTCCTGAAACACTTTTCAGTAAGTGCTTCGAAACACATGAAGGACGCCTTCAGGCACTTAATAAAACCACCTTATGTTTGATAAACTGGGTGCCTTGAAACACCAAATAAGGATTTGAAACAACACTTAGAGAGTCAGGAATCTCATCTGAAAAAATAGTAAGAGTTTCCTTTCAAAATGTCTCCAGTTACAATTACAATTTCTACCCATCAGACTTGTTACTTGTGTCTTGAAAGCCTTACCCCGAGGGCAAATCAAACGAATAAATGAGCTGACTGAGGATTAAACCCACAAATTCTTTCTGAATACTGTAAAGCCAGAAGACCACAGAGCTGGTTACATTTTTGACATTAGTCAATCAAAAGCACATTTGTATTAAGAGGCAAATAGATAGAGAGACAGAGCACTAATTGCAACTATTTTGACATTCAGATTATTCAATGTTTTTAAAGGATTTTTGATACAACAGCATTTATAGATAAGAGAGGGAGCAAAAAGATTAAAAAGAATTACAAAGAATGAGTTAAAATCTGAACCCACAGAGCTCATGACAGTTGTGATTGTATTTATCCACTCATCCACTGCAGCACCTGATTGTCTGCTTTCTAGACAAGTCATAGTTTATCTTGGTGTGAAGGCACAGGTCATATTTCCAAAAGAAGGAAGTATACATTATTATAATAACATGTGAATGGAGCATG
This sequence comes from Centroberyx gerrardi, assembly GCF_048128805.1. NCBI lineage: Eukaryota > Metazoa > Chordata > Actinopteri > Beryciformes > Berycidae > Centroberyx > Centroberyx gerrardi. Next base: position 19,140,258 of record NC_136000.1, read on the forward strand.
GTGTTTCCAAGCACTTGCTTCTCAGCGGGAGACAATGGTGGGCCAATTTTAATTGCCTAGAAATTCCAACTGCATACATCGTGTGGCCAATTAAGCTACACGATCAAGACACATTAATGAATGTACTCATCCACTCATAGGCTTCCTGCAGAGCTATAACAAACAGGAATTCAGTTTGATGCCTTTCTCTCTATGCCATTGACTGCAGTTGCAGTGTTTCTGATCTTGAGCACAGCCACACAAACAGTATCTCAATGAGTAAATCATTGTTCTCTGCAAAGGCCTTGGTCTGGAAAATACACTGACCCATTTGATCAGGCTGCACATTTTACTGCAATACGATTCTACAACCTTTGTAAAGTCGTTGATTTCAGTGAGACGGAGAGAGGGGCATGACATACAAGACATGACAGATCTTCAGTCACAGAGTGATTTAACTTTTTCTTCTACAGAAAATGTGTCAGCATGCCCTTAGACTCACCTTGGCAATGAATTGCATAGAATTCCTCTCATCAGGGTGATAGGTGATACAGTACAGGATGAGGCCCAGGATGGAAACTAAACACAGCTGTAACAATACAACAGAAAAGGTCAACATAATCCCATTTTTTGTCCCAATTTTCTCCTTCCATTATCAGAAAGAATGTATTCAATCCATGCACACTAAGCTTGATATATACTCATACATGTTGCCATGATATAATTGTAATATATGTTTCAGTTGCACACAATATGTGAACAAGAATCTTGTTTCTAGACAGATTTTTGCACCCAGGTTTCCATGAGTGTCTTTATTAATATTGCACTGTTCAGCTGCAAGCTGTCATCTGATTACATTATCACAGTTATGGTAAATTAGATGATTTTCCTCCTCTTTGGGATCTCTTTCTCTGTCTCTCTCTCTCATGCACATGCACACACACACACACACACACACACACACACACTCACACTCTATCTCTTCAGTGCAATTGGAGTCTTGTGACTAACGTGCAGCATCTTATTTAAATGTTTTTCCCAGGTTCTTAAGCAGTCAGGACTTTCTGGAAAGTTCTTGATGACCTCCGTGTTTTTCACTTGGCTGAATCTCGTGAGGATCTAACTCGGGATGTTCAAGTGTCCAGGGATGTTTTTGATTGCACACAGCATCTGTGATAGGCTGGAATAGTAGACTGACGAAGCAGAAACAGACATGTTTTTCACAAACCAAAATGTGACCTTAAAGGTTATTCTGAACTATAAGGATAAGTAAAAATAACCATTTTCAATAGTTAAAGATTAATTTTGTTTTGACACAAGTACATTTAATCCTGGCTGTTTATGTTTGCAGCTTGCAGCAGCCTGTATGTGAAGGAATATTTTCCCAGATGAGGGACATTAAATCAATTTTTAAACAAATGTGTGAATATAATTAAAACAACTGTCATGTTGACACATTAGCTTGTTTCCTGTACTAACCTAACATTGTTCACCTACTTGTACAGAACACCAAATTATGATTACTTGCCTGTTACCTTAATGTTATTTCAGAAATTAGACAATTATTAACTACAACTACATTCTTCATCATGTCCTGAAAGCACTCAAAATATTCATGACTGATAATCTGCTATGTTCTGTATGTCTAAGTCAAGGCTGGAAAAACTTTCTCTCTTAAAACTAAATTACAATATACAGCTTCCCTTTAAGTGTCATTTAAGTGACTTTTTGGCCAAGTAAATGGAATGGTGTGTGTGTGTGTGTGTGTGTGTGTGTGTGCTGGTAAGACAGATGGTATGGATGACAAGGAGGTTGTATTTATGTATACATAACACATTTGCAAGTCATAAGGTATTTAGAAGCTTCCTAGGTGTTTAAGAGTCAAGCTGCTCTGTGGCATGCTGGGATGGAAAGAGGAATAAACCTGTGGTCGGCTTGTCTCCTGTGCCCAGATGTTCGTGATTTACTGGACATATGGACATATAACACAGACAGGGATGGGTGCGAGCAGGACAGTGAGACAGAGATGGATGGCAGATTCAGGTGACGAGTCCATTTGTGTGTATGCAGCCAGGTGAAAATAACAGATGGGGATTTATTAGAACATGACAATACCGGTGATTTCCCATGCCTACAGTTACAGTATGGCCCCAGGCTAGGCTACTGGGTAAGGGCCAATGCTGACATGCAGTGAGGTGAGGATGGCCGATAAATTAAGGGCTACAGCCGAGGGTCATGCAGCAGTACCGTGAGATGGGTATAGGGAAGCGACCAAGGTGCCATGCAAATATGAGGACGGAGCTTACGATGATCCCGGCCCAGTGTGGCGTCTCCCTGGCCAGCAGCGAGGGGCTGATGGCCAGCATGAGGAAGGCCACGGTGGCGACGGCCACCCCCAGCAGCAGCTGGAGCAGGGCGACGAGCAGAGGGAAGCGACAGCCACAGCACTTATGGGCGTCCTGTGGCGCCGGGCCTTCATCGCTCTTCATACCCTTCTTCTTCTCCCCCTGTCCCATCTCTCCTCCTGTCTTCACACTAGCCTGTCTTTAGCCCTCGAGACGGCTACTTTCTCTCTCTTTTCCCTCTCTGTCCTCGCGACTTTTACTGTCGTACTGTTTGGGGTGGATGAGCTTGCCCTGCTGTCTGCCTCTCCCCCCCCTTTCCCTTCTCTTCCCTTCCCGTCCCCTCCCTTCCCTTCCCCTCCCTGCCGCGGCCTCCTCTCACCATAAGCCCAACTCGGCTGCTATTTGGAATCAGAGAAGGCTCTGAACTAATATGGAAAACATTTGGACTGGATTCCTTCAGCGGCTCCAGTGCCACATATAGAGCAGCAGCATACTGTGGAGGAAAGGAAGAGGAGGGAAGGGGGGGAAGGAAGACACGAAGGGGGACTCCAACAGACGACTACAGGCGGGCTGTGAAATGAAGTCACTTGTATTCACGCTGTAAAAAAGACAGGGAAAGTCAGGGGCAAATCAGCAGGTATGAGTTAAATGAAAACCGACACCGGGAATGGTCATACTTTTCTAAATATACTGTTCTAAAGCGGGACTGATTGTATCATTCTTTGTCAACACTGTTACACAAAAGGACCATATGCTGCAGGCCTGAACAAGTCACATGATTTAGAGGAAGAAGTAATGTGATCATAAGACATGTGAGGGCATTACTGTGGCTCTGATCCTCTATGAAAATGATGAAAACTTGTAATAATTGGTGGAAATAATGCAAGGGCTCTTGGCGGAAGGAATGTAAGAGGCAATTAAGAAGGCTTTATGCCAATTTCACACTGTTAAAATGAAAATTCTGTTAGTACGAACTGTAGATTTATCATAATCATAATGAGTAGTCAAACTAACTGTGATGTAAGCCGTTCCTCAGAATAAGCAAACTTGGATAATAACAAATCATAATCAATACATTTGGTCCAAACATTTTGAGATTTACAGTTATGCAACAGGTGTCATGACATTACATGTCAACTCACATTAGATACCACTTCTGTGATTGGAGTAATGCATAAATTATGTACATAAATTAGATTTAGATGGACAGTCCTGGATTATTTTGACATCATGACACCTTTTCTACTTTCTTGTCTGTCTTCAAAAAGCATGATTAATTGATTGAGTTTTAATTACTGATTCATCTATAATCAATTGATTATTGCGGGCTATTTATTTGAGCACTTATTTATTTTCGAGATCATAAATAGATCTGATGAAGCTTGAGGTGGAACAAATTAAAAGCCAAATTCGAAACTTTTATGAGCACTTACTCCCCTCAGCGTCATCACATTAAATAATTATTGTGGTTTTTTTTTAATCTGCATTATTGAACAAACACGCTCGAGTGAAGGCGGGAAAGCGCACCCATTCTCTTACAGGCGGCTGAGATGAATCAGGAACCGCGACGCACGTGTTTGAGCACACAGCTGGGCCAGTGCCATGGTTACTGACAGCGCACCTTTGGGTGACTGGAGAGAGGGAGTGTAATGGATGTGTAGGTTACCCTGCCCCGCTTCAGGCAACTACAGAAAGTGACAGACCCACACGAACGCGCGCGGGCACGCACACACACACACACACACACACACACACACACACACACACACACACACACACACACACACCTTGACTATTTAAAAGGTGCCGCCCCGTGCTTACGATCCCTATTTACCTCACATTAATCTCCATGTGGTCAATGCAGATTAGCAGGGACGTCATTTGGTTATGGAAAGCATGGAAGATAGCCTACATATAGTGGGTGTAAATCTGATGTAGTTTTTATTATTATAATGGACAGCAGAGTACATGAGTGAAGTATATAAACTGCAAGAAATTTACATGAAAGCCATATCTTTAAAAAAACAAAACAAAACATTGCAGGAGCGTTCAGGATTTATGTGTTTCCTTTAAACTGTGCACGTGTAAGACAGTTTGGTGACTTAACGTCTAATAATTTATCACAATGACCAAATAAATATATCTTGTCAGTCATCAGTTATTGCTCCACTACTACGATATAAACGGGATGCGACGTTTTGGTGGCAGATATTATATGCAGGGACTTTGCCATACCTTAGTTTAGGTTTTAGTGAATTGACGCCCTGCAGATTAATCTGTTTCGACCAGCGTCATCCAAGCCTGCGCCCTTTTTCCTCTCCTACAGTTTACGCATGAATCACGTATCAGCAAGGAGGTCAAAACGGTTAGGACTACGTAGCATCGTTATAGGAACGGCAGCAATGGCTGCTAACACAGAGAAGGTCTAATTACCGGACTTTGTGCTGGTGCAGGCTACACGTGAGTCGGAAGCTGTTCCCTACCGGAGGCGCGCGTGCGCTCTCACCACAGCACCGACGGTTCGCAAAGTGGCAGCTCAGAAAACTATAGACATCAGTCTAAAGCGCAGCTCCACTGGAGGACACGCACTGTGCAACATCTCCCTCAACCCCGTGTTTTGTGGATCGTGGAATAACAAACATTCCCCGAAGAGGCTTGAGGAAGGATAAGCAGCAGGAGAAGTTATGGATGAAAGAATACCGCATTTACAGGACAGGCAATTTATGGAGCACGCCGATTTCTTGGGGTGAGTGTCGCTTTTGGCAAACTCTGTCAAACTCTCTGTAATAATGAAAACTTGAAGATTAATCGGGCATTTTCTTCTTTACTTTAGGGTGGATTACCCCTCTCTCTACATGTGCAAATCTAAAAGAGGAATGAAACGCGAGGATGGTGGGAAGGTGCGTACTGTTACTTACATTTAGGACACTTAAATGTAGCCCATAGTTTATCATTTTGATTACACGACCTTTGTCAGGTCATGAAACATAACGTGATTCATTTGTGCTGTAAATTTTATAGCTTTCTGTCTCTGATGTAGTAAACCCTTGTACCTTTGCCAGCAGGACGCATACAAGTTACCACACCGGTTGATAGAGAAGAAGAGGAGAGACAGAATCAACGAATGTATTGGCCAGCTGAAGGATTTGTTACCCGAACATCTGAAGCTGACGGTGAGATTCTGACAATACAGAGTTTTTAGATGCCCACTGAATCTGGTTTTACATGACAGTGATCTTGTAAATAACCAACGGAACTGTTGTTTTCCCCCCCCACAGACGCTCGGGCATTTGGAGAAAGCAGTTGTCCTGGAGTTAACACTGAAGCACTTAAACGCACTGACTGCTGTCACTGAGCAGCAGCACCAGAAGATTATTGCTTTGCAGAATGGTAAGAGGCGTGAAGTTTGCCATGTAGCCAAGTTTTTTTTAACAATCCAGGAACTGCTCTTCTTGATAATTTGATATTCAACGAGATAGTTTAGATTAGGTTATATTGAATATATTATATGAAACTTTAATAATCCCAGTGGGGAAACTGTCGTTGGAGCAGCAGATAGAAGGATATGAATATACGAAATATTGAAGATGACAATTACAGCAAGAGAGCATATTGAGAATATTACAACAGATGATGTATAATGATAAAACTTCTTAGTTGACAGATTAACAGGTTAGAAGCGGGTGTGCAGCTGTTCACATTATCAGTATGCAGACATGCAAACTATCCGAATTCTCTGCTGGATGGCGAGACTTTTCTTGGCTACGTTTTACAGAATAATCAGCTGTTTAATCATTTTTTTAATCACATGTTTTACAGGGGACCGGTCGATGAAATCTACCATTCATGCAGATCTGGATGCGTTCCACTCCGGGTTCCAGGCCTGTGCCAAAGAGGTCCTGCAGTACCTGAACCAGTTTGAGAACTGGACGACACGAGAGCAGAGGTGCGCGCAGCTCATCAGCCACCTGCACAAGGTTTTAGCGCAGTTCCAGCCTGGCGCACCGCCGCTCCAGCACCAGCTACCCGCCGGGGACGCGCAGGACCGCGATGGGCAGAAAGCCGAGAGTCAAGCCAACTGTGTCCCGGTCATCCAGAGGACCCAAGCCGGGGAGCTTAACGAGAACGACACAGACACGGACAGTGGATACGGGGGTGAAGCCGAAAAGAACGATGGCAAAGATAAAGAATGTGAGCGCAATAAGGCGCAGGGACCCAAGGCGGTAAAGATCAAGCAAGAGTTTGGAGATGATCGCGCTGCCAAAAAACCAAAGATGAACTGGAGTGGAAATGGCTTAGCCGGCGCAGACCCTACCAGACCTGATGTGGCGTTTATGAACTCTCTGATGGGAATAACTGGTGTGGGACAGCAGACACCCATTTGCATGCCTTTTTACTTCATCAACCCCTCCGCGGCAGCGTCCTATATGCCCTTTTTCGACAAAAGTAACCTTGAAAAGTATGTGTACCCAGCGGCAGCCGCTCTCACATCCCCTTTCCCCTGGTTATACCCCGGGATCCCCGCTCACGCATCAGCAGCGGCGGCCGCGGCTGCAGCGGCAGCTTTCCCCGGCTTGTCTGCACACTTTGGAGCCTCTGCCCAATCAAAAGACTCCCATTCTCCGGACAGTGACGGGTCAAACGAGGCTGAGCTCGGCTTACTTGAGGAGAGAGAGGAAAGTCCTGGGGATGACGACGATGACGGTGACGTAGCTGATGCATCCCAGGAGAACAAGAATACATAATCAGTTTTCTGCTTGTCAAACGGGCTAATTTGTCTGTGTTACTTTTTCGTGCATTCTGCTAAGGAGTTTATGTATTCTCGTTTTTTATTAGGCTAGTTTTAAGACAAGGTTTCACAGTAGAATTTCTCATGTACAATATCTTGGCGAAACAGGGGACAGTTGTGACGGCGCGTGCCTTTTGCACTTATGCTAGATTAATCAATTTGAATGATTATCGACGATGATTGACACTAATACACGTCTGTGTTGTCCGAGGGGCATATTGTGCTGGAGTTAGTTTTTTATCTTCTTTGATAAAATATTTTGAAACGGCAGTATTGGTGCCAAAACTTTGGGTAACAGAACCGTGCGCAGTATCCCTCTATCCCAATCAGCGAGTCTCTTTGGATGTATTATGTTGCAACTGACCTCCGCCAAGGTTATTAACAGCTTGGCTGACTCTGACTGTAAATATAATTACCTGGAAGATAGTCTGATTCATTAACATGTAAATGTGCACTAAATGGGCCTATATAATAAGTGCTCGAGGAAGTATAACGCCTACAGTACCTCATCCCCCACTTTCCCTCGGGCTAGGCTAATTGGGAGCCTCATTACTGTCCCTCCTGAGGTGAAATGAATGGTATCCCCCCACCCCCACCCCTTCCCAACACCACCACCACCACTAACAACACCACCAACAACAAACACATTGATCATGTTGAAATGATGGGAGTGGTGTTAGGACTATTCCCCCTCTTCATGGCAACTCATTTTTACAGGTCTGAGTTTACTTTACCTGTTTGTTCGTTTGAAGAAAGAAAAACAACCGCCACACCAGTGATCAAGTTATTAAAATGCTGATAGGTTTAGTAATGGAAAAAAGAAGCCCTTCATTCAGAGGGGACAGCTCGACCAGCATATTGTACGTCCCTTGAATAAAGCATTTCTGCACACTGAGATGCAGTAACTTGTACCTCCAATAAACATTGTACTACAGTAGGTAGCATAGCACCTTATAGATCTTTGATATTGAATGTACCTGTATTTTCCCAGCTGTTGAAGTTTGTATGTAGGACGATCTTTACTCTTTGAGACGGAAAGTGCACTTTTCTCTGCCTTTGAAAGCCCCCCCCCCCCCCCCTTCCCCCTCCAAAAAAAGTCACCTTACAAAGTTATAAGTTATGAAAGTCAATCACTGTAGTTCTCTTTTTACCATTTTATTGTGTTGTCGGGTCCTCTTGAAAGAAAAACATGACATCATTTCAAAAGAGAGAGTAGAGATACAAGATGCTTTTGTGGTGATTTCATGCAGCAAAGCGGTGATGAACTAATTCCTCTGATTTAATAAAACACTGCTCATTTCTAGCTCTTTTAAGCCGGGGTAGATGTCAAATCATTGTCAGCTTTGAGAAACCCTGCACCCCATTACATGCCACAGTATCCCTGATTCTCTGTGTTATATGCTATCATCGTATATATATGAACAACCTTGCTTTTCAAATACTTGACAAAGGTGGAAAGGAAACTGTGGTCACATGACCGGCAGTTGTGACCATTGCTGTTTTAGGACCTTTAGAAATCTTGGCCTGTTTTCTAAGAGATTAATTCCTGCAAGTGTGGTGTTGTTCAGTCCCATGTGTGACTGAATACACAGACGATTTTCATCTTATTTTGCATACATGTCATTGCTTTTATAGTTATGTTCTGCTGTTTCTGCCTCAAATCTGCCATGTTCTCAATTGTTATATAAAGTGGCATGTGTGTTTGTAAATAGTTTTTGTGAATATACCATACAATATACATGTCTATGTCAATGTTGTAGAAGTCTATGGATTTTTTTAAAAAAGATTTAACTGAGCAACTGTTGCACATTTCGTTAATGCTTTACACATATGCTGTTCTAAATTATTGCTGATGAGTTGTAAAATAAATATCAAAACAAAACTATACAGGTTTACTTCTCATTTAACACAAACGCTGCACTCTATCACACTTGTTTCATCAAACCCAGTACAAGTTCAGTGAGTATGTGTTAGTCTGTTGATGTGTTGCTTCCAACAAATTACCTCCATACTGTATGTAATGTGCAGTTTGTTGGAGGCAACACACACTGTGTAAGAGAGAGAAGTTAGGTATGCGCAAGATACAGTGAAAAGGTCAGAATCCATAATATCTAACAGCTTTCATGAATAAACAATACCAAAAGTCCCACAGATGAAATGTATTGTTATTAATGCGCTAATCAGCTGACAGGTCACAGCAGTGGAATGTACAGTAAGCCAAGGCTTTAAGCAAATGTCATGTGATAAAAGGATGATGAAGTGAGATTACACTCACTCTGTACAGGCTGATGCAAAACAAGGGCCCTGCTTTCAACTTGTCAGAGGCTTTAAGCAGGATCAAGCCCAGTCTTTGTTGTTGCCATTAACTGGCTTATTGCAATGTTACTTGAATCTTTATGATTAATTGGATTGCCTTGATATCTCTATGCAGTGCTACTTGATTTTATGCTCGCTAGTGATCTCGGCTACTTAGAGCTCCAATTAGTACAAACTCGTGCCTTTCGAGGCTAGCAAGGAACATATGCTGCTTTGGGGTGCAGCCGTTTTTTAGTAAATCCTCAGCATAGTGATGGAACATGGTCCACACCGAAGCCCCGCATGGCAACATCTCCACCAACAGACAGAAAGACCTCATCTGGTACTTCCCCTTTGCCCAGAACCTTTGCTTTCTCAACCTCAAATTACAGTACGCTTCTTTGGATATCTTCAGTCATCTGTGAAAGCACCAGGTAAGAGTAAATTATAAAAGTTTGAGCAAATATATTTCTGCATTCATATTACAGGATAAGCCAACCCTTTGTAAACCTTCCATGGGACAGAGCTACATAACCAAGTTAATTCCTTTGGCTGAATATACATATCATGAAGCTTAGGATGTCTCTCATCATTGGAAAAAAACACTTATTGCCATTTCCTTCATACTGTCACAGCCATATTGCACCCATATTGGCGGTTCTGTGATTACTGGGCAAAGGTCTCCATCTACTGGTGAAACGCCCGACATAGACATCTGCCTCGAGAGTGTGCAAGCTGGAGTACATCCAATATAGATTCTGTATTACATGCACAGTGCAGTTTCAACTATCACCACATGTAACAGTCATGAAACATCCAATTCTGTCAATTGGTTTATTGAATCATGCAATCCATGTCATATCATCAGCCAGTTACAGCCATACATCTGTCAACACTTTGCGGTATATTAAGGCAGGAAAAAAAAACAGGTATGTACAGTCGACATCTTATAGATCTAGAACAAATACAGTTGTAAACACTGACCACAGCTACTAATCATCCCAGGGTGGAAAATGCACACAAGTGGTTTCTTCTTAATAAAACAACCCTCTACTTCTTCCTGGGTAACAGAAGTGATCTAAACTGGTAACTATATGTGCTGCATGACATGAAAGAAATTAGAATAAATTGTCAACGCACTTTACAGCACATAATATAGTGACAATAATACAGTGACAAAGTGGAAAGTGCTATCAATAATGATCTTTCCCTTGATATTTCTACAAAACACTATGATTTTTCAAAAAGATGATTAGAAATAGTTTCCTCTTTGTTGCTATGCTATTGCCATTTCTCTCTGTGCGGCCAAGTGGTGCCATTACATCTACTGACGTCTTACTCTAAAGTATGATCATTGCTTCAATAACTCTGCTAAAGCTTTACTGTACATTATTTGTATACACCAACTGTTGTACCCCTAGAATGAATATAAGGCACTTATTGTGATGTGATTAGCAGCTGAACTACAACCAAAGAGGGGTTTCATACTTGGGCCTTTTTATCCCTTTTCCCTTTTGTCATTGACTCCCAACTCAAAAACTTAATTTCCTTTCTCTCTGTCATTCTTTCTTTCTCCCACACACACACACACACACACACACACACACACCACACACACACACACAGTAGCTGTGGCTATCCAAGCTATTATTACATGCGTCCCCTCTTTAGATCTAACAAACGTCTAATTTACTGTCATGTAGGTGCTCTGGACATCCAGATATGGCTATATGAACGACACACACATGCAACAAGACCCGGTAATCTTTGGCCATCGATCCTTACAGATGAACAAGCAATAATAAATTTGGCAAAAATATACTGTGTAGTCATCTTAAGAACAAAAAAAAGATAAAAGACATCTTAAAAACAAAGAGGAGAAAAGAGAAAAATAACACTGTTTCATTATGCAGGCGATACTGCGGGCATGAAGACACTGCATCCTTGTAACTGTGAATGCACTGCTTCGTAATAAAATATAATAATTCACTAAATAAAATTGAAGAGTAAGAAAACATATTTACAGTATGCCACCATTTTGGTACATATAGACAGCAACATTCTTCAGTAACAAAACTATTAACCATTTGTGCATAGTTTTAACATGTACAGAAAGTCAGAGCTAAGGGAATAAATTCTGATAGACGATAGACTCTAGAGATATTTATTATATCATAGAGATGAGTGGATCCTTCATTACCGATATATGAACCAGCCGTTACACTGGGTTAAATCTATTCACTACAGAATTACTTATGTTTTCAGAGATATAGTTCATAGATTCACATAACCAAGACACTCAAGAAGAATATTGTTCAAAAGGCAATCGTTTTGGATCATGATGCTAGTGATAAAACAATACCATATCATTCAGCAGGTACTGAAGTGAGAATAAAAGTACAGTAAGTGGATGTGTTTAAAAGGGATGTCGACGACAGTGTGATGTTTAGCAAGTCCCAACATTTTCAGAGACGAGCACCTGTGTCGTGGCGCATGATGCCGCTGCCGTTGTTTCGATTTTTTTTGTTTCATGCCATCAGTTCTAAGCATCTTTCACTCCCACCAAGTGCTCCAATGACTTCCATCCAGCAGTCCACATCTTTCCTTCATTGTTTGAGCCTTTACACTCAGGCTCGCCTACGGGACGGCTGGTTTACGTAGGCTGCTTCCACTGTTTATAAAAGCTCCATAACAGATCCGGGCGAGAGAGAAAACAGTGCATAGGAGAGTGCTACTGAGGTATCCTGTACTGTGATATCCAGACACAAGGGAGTGAGCTACGGGACCGAGACGCGAGGGAGACAGGAGATGTCCCCCTTCGCCCGGTACTGTGTCGCCGAGCCTCAGACGTAGATGCCCTCCGGGTTCAGGCCGGAGCTGAGAGGGCTGTGGAGCACCCGAAGGTGGCCGGACATCGGGTGGGAGGACACAGGGCGCTTCAGGGAGCCAGTGAGGGGAACTAAATCTGAGCAAGGCAAAAAAAAAATTAGAGAGGATATGCCATTGAATATGCTATACAAAAGTGTACTTTGAGGGTTTGGGGCGCAAGTGGCATTTTGGCTGAAAAAGAGTGTTAATATATCATTGGAAAGCTCTTGTTGAGCTCTATCTGATGGTCAAAAGAACACATTTGTAAGCATAAACAAAATTAAAATAAAGGGAGAAATCCAAAAGACTCAAGTGGATCAAATTTGGAGCGAAAGAGGTGTAAATGCACTTAATAGCTTTTTATAGTGCATCAATTTTCTGAATCTTAATATCTGTAAAAGTATAAATAGTTCCTATGTTATGTTTTGAATAAAAGGATGCAAGCATTTAATGCGTTTTCTGCTATAAATTAGGAACATGTCACTTGCGCCCCTTTCACTCTAAAACCTCTATTTATTTGTGTTTCTTGATCTACACCACATGTGATCGCTGCTATACGACATCCAGCCACCAGGAGTCAGCATTGAGCTAAACAAGAGAGCCAGCCATTACACTTTCATTCTCTGGCCAAGCACAAAAGCTCTTGCTGATTCAACACACATGTCCTGGTAGGTTATTAGAAGGACATGAACACTAAATCCATTCTTTTTTTTATAATGGAAAACCATTACCGTGAAGTTTAATAAAGAGACCTACAGCTCTGAATGATGTAATGGCGCAGCACATGGTCATGGAGTCAGAAAAATATTTGTTGTACATGATTTAGAAAGACTCTGTGGGGGATGTGAGATTTAAAGGTGAAGCATTGTGTAAACTGGTGCGTTAGAGATATTAACAAAATCAGTTTAAGCATCTAAACCATTATGTACCGTTCTAGTTTCAGCTCTTGAACTTGTTGCTGGCAGTCTATAACTGCCGACAAATGAAGCGCGTTTCCCGGCTGAGGCTGAAATTGTTATTCTAAAGTTTTTAATAAGCAGCTGGTAGATGTACAACAGCTCGATTTAGACGGCCTCTATGGCATTCTGACTGCTCTCCCATTATTTACTGCTCTTGGTTCTGCGTCAGCTCTCCGCCTGTCTCCTCTAGGATGACAGAGCTATGGTCCGCTGGGCCCATCACCGAAACTGCTGAGCATGTGATAGGGCAGAGTGATGGAAGGAGAGAGTGATGGACAGAGAGAGAGAGAGAGTGGGGTGAATGAGTGACGCCGGGCCTGCCTGTATCCAAGCAGCCGTTGGCATGGAGACTATAAGTGCTACTGGAAGGGGCGAAACAGATACTATACTCTCTCCTTTCTGTCTTTTTTCTGTCTACTAACCCCCCTCCCCACTTTCTCTCTCTCTCTCTCTCTCACACACACACACACACACATATATACACACACGCACACACACACACACACACACACACACACACACTGAGCTGAGTCATTTTCTCCCAGCAGGCTGTCAAGAGATGAGGTAGAAAAAGGGACAATAAAAGCTTTGGTGGAACAGAATGACTTGAGTAATGCACAGGTTTACTCACAGACAAACTGCACTTTAATGAAAATAAGATAAGTCATATGTCGCCTGTGTGAATGGCAGCCAAAGAGTAACATTTATCCTCAGACAGCCCGCACACTGACGTACAGGACTCTGTGTGATTAAGTTGTAATGCCTGTCTGGGTGCAGGCCTTTTAGTCCATCAGTTAGATTTAGTTGAACTGTATGTCGGGACTATATATCTAGAAGGTCAGCTCCGTACTTGTCATTAATGCCAATAAATTGGTCTCCCTCGCAAGGACCAAGCACCGAACCTGGGGTGACTTCTCCATCGCTGCCCCCTCCCTCTGGATCTCTCTCTCTCTCTCTCTTTCCAAACACATCCGAGACTCCACTTCACTCCCCACTTTCAAAATGTCCCTCAAAACCCACCTGTTCAAAAGTGCTTTTAAAGACTGACTTCCTTTCTTCCTCCTGCCTCATGTTTCTATCTGTTCCCCTTTTCTTTTGTTTGTTTGCTACTTTCTAATTGATCACTACTGCTACTGTTTGTGCCATGTAATTTTTGTGAAATGCTTTATTGATTGTTTTTGTTTGTTTTTATATAGTTTTGCATGTTGGTTTTTATAATATAGTTTTTATAAAGGCTATGTATGTGGACACTGTTTTTTCAAATACTATTTCATGTAAAGTGTCTGAGTATCTTAAAAAGTGCCATACAAATAAAATGCATTGTTATCATTATCATTATTATCATTCTTATTATTATAATACTGCAGTAGAGAGAACATATGACACTAAATATGACAATACTCACTTCACATAGTTAGAGTATTTGCTGTGGTAAAAGCTTATACCATGGACAATAACTCAAAAGAGAACCAAGCTGGAGTATTAAAAATGCATTACCTATTCCCTGACTGGTGTGAGTGCCTTCGTCCTCAGAGGGTTCGGCCGGCAGCACTGTGACCTTGGTGCCAGTCTGCTGGATGAACTGCTGCAGGTTCACCTGCCTCAGCTCCTTGGTCAGCTGCTCCAGCTCATGCTGCATGTCCTTCGTGGAAATAACAGCACCAACAGAAAGGGATCGTTCAGTAAGCAGTAAAGTATTGATTACAGCTTGAAACTGATTGATTTCTACAGGTGCAGATTATGTAAGAAGTGTTTGTGTGTTTAAACATGCTGATTTGTGTTACTATGCTTTAACTATTAGTCAAAATATTCAAGTCCCTCTTCTATCCCGGTTATTATCCTAGAGGGTCTTGGAAACACACAATGAGCACTTTGTGTTTTTAACAAAGATCTCATCAATTTTCTTTATTATTTCCAAGTGATTTGGACAGGTGACAGGTAGTTCAGATGCTTAAGAATGCTTTCAAACACACCAGAGATCAGTAGAATTTCAGTTGAAATGTAGCAAATGAATCAAAAACAGAAATTTCTGACAATTCAACAGTAGAAAAAAAGCTTAAGTGAAAACAAAATGTAAGAAGTATTTTTTTTTTGGTATCTTTTGTGATTCTACTGATACCCTGAAAGAGAAATTCCACCTCTACAGAGAGATCAAAGAGAAGGCCCGCATTCAACCCAGGCCTTGAATGCAGTCCTGGTTGAAGGATGGCCTAATCACTACGCCATCCTGCAGCATTATCTTGTTATACTACCCTGATATAAAAATACCTCAAGGTGATGAAAAAAAAGGTACTCAGGTACTTTTCAGGTGTGAAAACAGTATGTGTGTGTGTGTCTCACCTGCAGTCTCTTGCTGCTTTGTCCAAGCGACCTGTCCACAGCTCTGCAGCTGCTCTCCAGCTGGACAGCCTGCCTCTCCTGGGCTTTTAGCTCTGATTTGGCCCTGAGGACCTGAGCCCGAGCCTCTGCCTCACTCACCCACTGGGTCTCCTGCCGCTCCCGCTGCAGCCTCTCCTCTTCCAGGCCGGCCTCCACACCCTGCCAGGACAGAGACAGACAGACAGCTAGGCAAAAGCTGGAAGCCACAGCCACATAATGTACATGCATCATCATACAGATTGGTAATGCCAAAACAATCAAAATCACCAAACATATTGTTATCAAATGTCAAAAATCATGACAAATGCCCATCACAAGTTACCAGAGCCAAAAGTCTTAAAAATCCTTACTTAGTCTGACCAGCTGAAAAAATGAAACGGGCAAAACAAAAGCAAGCAAATCTTAGCATTTGTGAAGCTGTAACCAGCAAATGTTACACTAATTGTCTGTCATTCACAAAAACAAGAAAAAAAAAACGACTGACAACTTCAGGTTTTGTCTCATTGTTGATCATCTTTTCCTTTTCCCCAAAAATTCCACTAAGATACTGTTTTGTCTGTCTGACCTCCTGATTCCGCACCCTGAACAGCCTTCCAACTCCCACAAATCGCTCACCTGTACCAGCGAAATCTTCTCTTCAATGTCCAGCTCACAGCCCTGCAGGCGGCCACGCAGCTCCTGCAGCCGTTCCTCCAGCTGTCTCTCACTCTCCAGCTCAATTTGCAGCTCACTGGCCCAGAACTCCTCCTCCTCCATCTCCACCTCGTTCTTCCTCAAACGCCTCTCCAGCCTCAGGATCTCCTCCATCAGCCCTCCTCCTCCTCCTCCTCCACCTCCTCCGCCTGTGTCGACACCGCACCCTCCGCCTCGCCCGCCTCGCCCCTCAGCCCAGACCTGCAGCTCAGCCTCGTAGGCCTCCAGCCTCTTCTCCAGCACGTTGAGAGTCTCCCTCTGAAGACCCACCAGTCTCACCAGGTCTTCCATGCGACAGGCCCACAGGCCGGGAGACGCGGTCCCGATGGCTGCCGCCGCATGGTGGTGATTCCCGCCGTTCCCCAGGAGGAGTCTGCGTTTGGCCTCGGCCTCCCCGATCCTCCCTCCGCTCAGTATGTCCCTAAGGCCTCGGGGTCCGCCGGTGAAGGTGAGGGACTTGCGGCGCGGTTCGCGGCGGCGGAGGGAGCGGTCGTTGGGGTGACGAAGCTTTGCGAGGGGCGGGAGGCTCTGCCGGTGGAGCCCGCGTTCAGGGCCCCTGAGTGGAGGTCCTTCTGAGGGGGGGCGCTCAGTCAGGGAGGGGCCTGTACGATGCAGGATCAGCTGGACGTCACCAGCATATTGGCCCCAGGTGTTGAGAGAGGCCACAGGGCTCTCATGGGGGGCGAGGTGACGCTCTGTGTCCCGCCATTTCTCTACCAGAGTGTATCTCCCAGTGCGACCTGGAAAGAACACAACAGAATGTGAATTGAATCAGATTCTTATGCTGACAGATGGTAATGGCTCATTGTAAGGATTTTGCCATTTGTTTAACGGAAGCCTAAACACAACCCTAGTAGCAGCGTGTCAACAGAAACGCTTTCCGGTGCTTGTAAAATGCCAAAGTACCCAATTGATACTGATGTCTGATCATTTAACACTGTGTATATTTCTGCAATAGAAAAAATGTAAGGCAGGAGAGGAGGGGGCTCAGTGGCGCTGTTTTCTCAGCTTGGCGAGAGAAGGGGGGATGAGTCAGACTTTCCCTCCTCCTGCCCTACGCTTTGTGGGAAGTGATGTCAATACAGTCTGCTCGACTGCCCCCGTTCCTGAAGGAGCCATATGGGGAAGGGGAGGGGGCTTTAGATCCCAAGCAGGCACTAAAAACAGCCTCCAACTATGACCCACTGTATCTCAGCAGGAGCTTTACATGTAGGTGGAGAAATATTTGTTTACTTCATCAGGACTTACTTTCAGTTAACAACAAGCACTCTGGTATTTTGAAAAGCCTTATTCAACAACAAACCCAGATTTCAATTATAGGTTGATGAACCATAATAATAAGCTTTATTAACAGGCTTCACCTACACGCAACTGCTCTGAACTCGCATCATCAGCGATGACTGCTTTCATAACCAAACTATAACAAGAAAATGAAGAAAATGTGTGCGTTTGATGAAAGACAACAGCTTAAGCGGGTATTGTTTTGGGAGCAGGTTTTGCACATTGAGTGTATGAATATCTGCTGATGCAGTGTGCCGAAGGGACTGGACCCCTGTGGACATTATTATTATTATTAGCTTACCATATTGAACATTTTTCATTTTGAAATTTTAATGTAAATGCTGATAAAGTTATACCATATAATTGTCATTTGAGCTGATTGACCACAAAGAATTTCATAACTCGACTAAAATGCTTTCTTCATGACCATCTGTCTGTTAATTAAATTGCCATACTAAGCATTGTGCATTTTGTATCTCATGTATAGTGTTGTGTTAGAATTACAATGTAGATCTATGAACAACAACTAAGTAAAAAATGTAGGGAACAGAAAATGATAAAGGTCCAGGCACTCATGTAGGTTTGCAAGTAAAAACTATTCAATGCCCAGACATGTTTTATGCTTTAATGTATCCTTTTATCTTTTTCCTTCAGTTTTCCACCCCTCCCCACTGCACCTGTATTAAAATGTACAAGGAGTGTCAAAGTAGAAGCAACAATTAATTCCTTTTGACATGTTAACTTTTTTTCTAGAAAAAGTGAAAGAACTCAAAAAGTAATGAATCTAATAAAAGCCAATAAAAAGCTTAATTTTTGATGGACCATGTTTCTAGCATGAAAGCAGTGACTGCAGCGAAAGCATTGCATTACAGAAAAAGGCAGACAAATGCTGCTTTCACCCACATTCACCCACACACATTATGGCATGTTGACAACCAACACAGCACCAAGGTCCCATGATAGAAAGATAATCTATTACGAATCGCAATATCATTGTTGAATGACTGATCACTCCTATATTTTATACTGTACTTTGGGCCAACATAACAGAAACAAGTGAAATGTCGTCCCGTACAAATGATGTGGGCACACTTTGGGCCAATCAGCAACAAGATACATCATCCCTCCAAGTTTCAACAAATCAGACCAGTGTTGCAGCAGTTGTAAAGAAAGCTGGACATGTGACAAGTCTTGTAGGTGTAGGAGTTAGGGCCTTTCAAAGTTAGAAATTTAAATTGAAGCACATTCATTAGGCCAATAAGTGTATTTAAATGCCAGAACAGTGTCAAGATGCATCATCCCTCTAAGTTTAGTCAAAATCAGACCACTGATGTAGCAGTTATGGCCTTACAAAGTTTGACATTTTGACCTTTCTTACTTATAGCACCCCCATCAGGCCAATCAGTGTGGAACAACACTGGAACACAGTGCAAAGATGCATCACCAAAATCAGGCCAGTGGTGTCTGAGGTATCACATTTAATGGACAGACAGACAAAAACAGCTCGGTCCATAGTCCACCCCTCGAATTTCACTGCATGGGGACAAAAACTATATCAGCTCAGCACAAAGCCCCAACATGTCTGATGACATATTGTATCTCAAGGGTGCTTAATGTAGCTTCCTTGTAGAAGATGATCTACCTATAGCCTGGGCCAGAGCGATGACCACTTCCTGGCAGGTGGTTGCCTCAGTGACGCCACAGACGACCCTCTGGACTCCGTCCACCCAGACCTTGAGCTCCATGTTGGGTCAGGTGCGAGGGGGCCAGCTGTGGTGTGTTGGCCCCGTCATTCCTGAAGGCTCCAGTGGTGCAGGGCAGCGACAGGACAGACCTTCTGGCTTCTTCACTGAGGAGGAAAACCACAGAGAAAACAGGAAACAGTTAGTCAGGAAGGACATGTGCTCAAGGCCAGCAGGGTCATAATGTTTGGTTGCCTCCAAGAAGGAAGACTTTATATACAAAGATGCAGACAGATAATGCCTACTAACAAGTAGCCAACTAAGTAGAAACAAGTTGATTCATCATTAGGTATGGCCATGCTATTTTTAGCAGCTGGTTGAGGAAAAAGGATGGCTCAGTCGGGAATGGACTGGTCCAGCAAGGCATGCCAGGACCAGCTGGCCATAACGCTGTTTTTCTGTCCTTCTCTAGGAATAGGTACATGTCTGTTGGGGGGGGGCAGGAAGACTCTGCCAACAGACATTCCCAAGCCCAGTTCCTGCTATTGTACAGAGAATCACATGGAAACAGTGAAGAGAGAGCAGGAAGATAGAGTAAGTGAAACAGAGAAGAAGAGGACAGGAACAGTGAGTGAAACGGAGAAGGCAGGAAAAGTCAGTAAACCAGAAAAGGGAGGACAGGAAGAGATCATAACAAGGGGGGTTGACTGGGCCTTGCTTTACATGTCTCAGTTATTTCCCCCGCTCTGTGGCAGATTTAACATTTTTATGGCTGAAACGTGCACAGGAAGAATGCATTATTCCCAACTCCCAATACAATAAAATTAAGAATATTAAAATATAGACCATCTTCAAAGATAGAGAAATTCATGATTAGTTTTCACTGGCAAAACAATTCTCAATATGATTGCTATTGATAGATTCAGATACAGATGTTTGCAGTTAACAGATGTACAAATTTACAGTGTCTATGCAGATGTGCAAATGTGAATCATTGGTTATTCACATTATTATCCAGGGGCAGGGCATACTGTATGTGCAGGATGTGTTAACTATTGACACCACAGATATGGAATGCCCATTAGCTATAGACAGACATCTAAGGGGGAAAAAGCCTCCTTCATCACTGTTTTCTTCAAGGTCGGTCTATTGGGTATGAATGGCATCTGTCCAGATCTGCAACACCCGCTAGGGATCTAACCTTCACTGCACCTGCACTGCTGAGGCAAGAGGTCCTTATGTCTGCTAACCCCCCACCCGCTACACCTCCCTCCGCACCCCTTATATTCCCTATCCGCTTTCTCAATGTCATCCACCACAGTCTGTCCTGCCCTCCACCCAATGCTTTGCTAAATATGGTAGATTAAGATATTAAGCAGTGCTGCAAGGTATAATTTATTGAGATAAAACAAAACCCTAGGTAAGGATTCCAAAGAAAAACCTCTCTTTTTCAGACATTTAGGGACTTAAGTGTGTGTTATTTGCATTACTATATATGCGTGTCTAATTTTGTGTGCCCAGGTGCCGACTATGTGCGTGTGCACGTACACGAGTGTCACCTTTGTCTCTGGCCTGGCTGCTCTCTCTATTCTTGGCGTATTTACAGCTGAGAAAGTGCTTTTGTCCTTCATTCAGATTGCCCTTAAATGGCAGTGAGGGCTGAGGGATGGAAGGGAACAGGCAACGAGTCACACAAAGCAGACTCTGCGAGATTTTTCTGCAATGACCCGAAACACTGTCACCATTTTGTTGAACCTTTTTTTCCAGGGAGTTGTGAAAAGAAAAGTAGGGATTGAATAGGTCTTGATGCAAAGCAGGCACAGTAGATAAGCAAGAGGAAAGGTTGGGATACACTCTGGGGCGAAGACACATGGGCTTACAAAAGTACTACATACAACACCACTTTAAGAGTTTCGGCAATTAAGTCAGAGGGTTTTACATAGAACTACACTGCAATGGAATTAAACAAAGTTGCCAGAAGAAACAACTGTACAGACAAAACAAAAAACAGGTGACTAAATGCCTCTTCTTTATACACACTGGCAGATGCTAAAGAAGACTCAGTGGGGCATTTACAAAAGTCACTCATAATGGTGCAGGCTCATCACATTCATATTCATTAATATTAACCCAGCAAACAAAAACACCAGCAGGAACCTCCCCGTTTTATGCAGAAGCGATGATACAGGCACAGTGGCGTGGGGCAGAGTGCCATCTCCAGCTCCGCAAGCTCCATTCCTTTGCCCCGCCAGTGCCAGCCTGGGGAGATGCCCATTCCCTGATCTTGTGCAGCTCGTCTTATGCCAGGAAAGCATTTCATGAGACGGAGAAGGGCTTAAATTCCTCTGCGTTCTATCTGAGCTCAGTTGAGAGATAGTCAAATGCAGTAAAACCTCAAAGTTAAGATGATTTATTTGTTTCTATCTGGCATTGGTTGAGTCGTATTCACTGCTCCTTGTCCTGTGATGCGTTCCTCTCCGAGCAGCGAGGTGTGTGAACAGCGCTGAGCAGCCTGTCTGTCCGGCTGCTGATGACACCGCTCCTGTTTCCTCAGCCAAGGCAGCGGGCCTACAGGAGCTCAGCGAGTTGGCAGGGAAAAGGCTTCAACTGGCCTCTTGTGTAAACAACCTACCATATGCTCCTCTGGGTGCTCCTATACAGTCAACACACCCCTGCACACATACACCTCTACCATGTGGAACTGTGGGATGTTGTGCGAAATGGGCACTGCTTGTTCGGTAGATTTACTGCCTACCAATACAAAAATAATAACTCACTGCTTATGAAGAGTTTCTACATCACGAGCTGGCCTGAGCACCGTGTAGTTTGCTGAACAAGGGGGTATTTGAGGAGAACAAAATGGGCATTCATTACATTAAAACAAAACCAAGAGTGAGCACTACTCAGGACAAACCCCCTGGGGGAGCAACCGAACTGAGCTGAGAAAAATGATCTCACAGGAAAACACTAATGTTCCGCAACTGCTACCTCCATGAATAGACGCTATTACACCCTGGTTCCTCCCCATTGTTCGCCAAGGTGGAAAACAATACAGCCATTTCATAAAGGATCGAACTCTTGGGCACTGAAAGTCCTGAGGCACACGCAGCTAAACCAAACAACAAAACAACACATGTAGCTAATTAAAACAATTAGCTAATTATATAAAGTTTCTGACATGCACAACTATCCCATGCTGCTCTCAATTGAAGAAAATGGGGTACTTGTTTACAGACTGTGGAATGATAGGGGTCCTGTTCTACTGGTCCTTGTCTATTTCTAACCAAACTTTAATTCAAATTGCACTTCCTGTAGAGCAACATGTAATTACTAGCAATTTATACTCTGCTGTAATTGGTAACAGATCTCTTGTGAAATAGATCTCTGTGCGCAGCCAAAGACAGATGCTGGTTTATTGTGGTGGCGCTGGTGGTGACTCTCTCGGAACGAACTAGAGAAAGCTTTTTTTTTTTTCCTCTTTCAATCCCTCTAGATTGCCATGAAGTGCTGCCCTTACACAATAACGCAGGGTAATCTCTGGGCCTCAGACGCCTTCGGGTGGCAGCAGTATACCATACTGTAGGACAGGCTGATAGTGCGTCGGACCCCTGTGGTTAGGAATGGAGGGACTTGCAGTGGGAACCAGATAAAGATGTTCCTCAGCCCCCCAGTATGCCAGCCTGGTCTGTATGCAATCCCCCCTGTCAAGTGTGAGTTACAGAGCATGGGCAAAGACTATTGAGAGAGACAGGCCTTGATCCTGCAGAGTGGAAACTGATAACATGCAGGGTATGCATTCCTGACCACCGAGAATGCAATGGGCCATGACTTGGAGATAAGGAAGCTATGAGTCCCTCCACCCTGTGATCTTAACATGTATACACAATCATGCAACTCGCTATTAAAAGGACTAGTACTCCACAACAGCTATTCAATGACAAGTCAGTAGACTGCACCCTCTAAAAAGTGTGCTTAAATTGGAGATTCACATTACAAAAATCAGCAAACTTGTGTTTCCCAAACCCGTAATAACAAAACAAAAAACAGACAAAAAGCTGAAGAAGCAAAGTATCCAATGGCTTTCTGTTCTTTTCTGTAATCTCTAAAAGCTTCTGCCGTCCACAATGCCAGCATCCTCTCAGGTAATCTGTGACTCAATTGCATTAGTCTCCACACAATGACAAGACCTACTGCCTCCAATATAGATAATTGGTAATGAATGACAAATTAAAGTTGCCATTCTACTACCAGCCGGAGTTATGCTTGTGGTCAGTGAGCAGCTGAATGAGATCCTGGGATGTTATCGGGTAGTGAATACGAGGCGCTTCCCAAAAGTAATATCTGTTACATCAGTGAGCATTACAAAGGACTGATTCATTTCCCAAAATGTCAAGAATTCACTACAAAGCTCTGCAACAGAAGGGAACCTTTGCCACAGATTTCTCGAACACATAAAGCTTTTGAAAACAAAGTCTGCTGTAGCCCTCTTTAAATCCTGGCACCTGAAACACCTAGGACCCCCCTCCAAAACATAAGCAGGGTGAAGCATCGCCCAGAGGCAGCAGAATTTAGGATACCACTCCAATCTGAAGATCTGGGCGCATGGGATTAAACCCATGTCCAGTCACGCTACAGGCAGCACCCTCAGCTCCTGTAAGCTCTCCAGAAGCCCCTGGAGCAAGCCTCTCTCTCTCTCTCTCTCTCTCTCTCTGTCTGTCTGGCTGATGTTAAACTATTAGACTCTGTGGCAGCCTCCCCCAATCGGGAGGTCAGCGCTGGCAGGATCTCGAACATCTGGACGGCACGTTTAGCCAGCAATAATGCCGCCTTTGTTCCCTTGCCATATTCACTGCTCACAAGCCAGCTTTGAAGAGCCAGCGGGGCGGGCAGCAGGCTCCCGCAGCGGGGCAGAGGCACAGCAGCAACACTCAGTGGGGCAGCAGAGGCCTCTGGCCGGGGTTTAGATGGGACAGCAGTTTGTTAACCATCACCTGGCAGTCACTCACACTGCTTCATTAGAGATAGAATTGAACACGTTTTACAGCAGCTGCAATTACAGTCGTCCACGAAAGAAAAAGTGGCAATGATAAATAACTTATTAATTTGTTTCTTAATGTGTTTCTGTGTTTCAGTGTTTCTAGTCTCTTCTAGTGGTTTGTAGCCTACTATTCATGGTGCTAGTTTCCTGATGCCAGGTGAGTCCATTAAATGCAGCAGAGGCCACTGAATTACATAATTCAATTTCCAAACTAAAGCAGTCCCCTTGCTGTAAGATTACTGAGTATTAAGGCTGTGAGAAACAAAACCTCGGCTGTTTTCAACGACTGAGTCCTAAGAGCTACAGGTTGACTCTGCTACACCTAGAGCTGGAGAGCAGACTGGAGCACTGGACCTTGAATAAACTCAACTTTAACTCAACTGATAACTTCATGGATTCTATATTGATACTGATGATTGATGTGATAGATTTTCGAGTTGATGAGAGTCTGTGATATTTACAGATGATGCAGAACCTGATGAGGGGCAGCAGGAAAAGCTACAAAATGTTTTACTCACTGATGCTTTTCGAAATATGCAGGCCTGCCCGAAAAGGCAATCAACTGAATCAACTGGGAACACCTCAAATAATGTTTACAATTGGTCTTATTTTCACAAACTGGCACATAAAGGCGTGATTAGTATAAAAAGCAATATTGGCCTGATATATTTGCTACACTGAACAGCCTGAAAGACATAATACATGAACACCTATTCGGTATTAAAATGCAGTCTACCTTTTATTGTTGGTGGCGAGTGGACAAGGCTGGAGAAATGGCGATAATGGGTTCTGGTGGCTTCAGAGAGTATAGCCTAACTATTCTACTACAGTAATGTTTCCGTTATCTCAGTCTCACAACTACAATGGGCTTGGCTGCAGCACATTCTGCTATATATAACGGTCTTACCTTTATGTTGCAAACAGGATTCAACTCACTGCTCCCTAACCGAAGTGAAGTTTCGGGAGAAAAAATACAGGTAAAGGCGTGAATTCCGCAAAAAAAATGTGTCCTTCTTCACCATTGCCCAGTAAATCACTTCCAACGAATTGCGACAAAGTAACGTTTGGCTGCCGGGCAAAAAAACAGAGAATAAGAGACGAGGAACATCCAAACAAAAAAAGAAGATGATAATGATAACCGTTTCGGTCCGCTGTCCGAAAGTTTGGGGCTGCCCTCTCTGTGCGCTAGTCTTTTGCGGTCTAACCAATAAGCTGCGGAAAATGCCCCTCTCCCCGTTTCATTAGTCCTGCTGGTAAATACATCGCATCGGAACTGGGACACCGCAAGGCATTGTGGACTGTTTAAAGCTGCAATACACTTTGAGAGGGGGGTAGGATGTGAAGGCTACCTAGAGCAGGGGCTCCCAAACTTTCTCAAAGCCGGGACATCCAAACAGAGACGTATAAGACCGCGGACCCCCCTTTTGATAAGATTTTGCACCAAGGAACCCCCATCTGTGATTACTTTTGTTGTTAGATATGACTTAATACAGAATTGCATAACAGTTTACACTGTGGGTGAGGATGGGGGAGAGTGAAAAACTGAAATCAAAACAGTCATCCTTATATATTCTCTCTTTGTGAAAATGTCTACAAAGTAAAATAATAGTGAGATTTAACTATTTTTCAGTTTGCTGAGAACCTCCTGGAACCCCCTCATGGGCCCCTGGAGGTCCTCGGACCCAACTTTGGCCACCACTGACCTAGAGGAGAGTGTCTGAGGGAGACTCACAGTCACACTCTGTGGTAACAAAAGAAAGTTGTGTCTGCTGGTGAAAGTAATAGTGAAAGTGGTTTAGGCCCAATTTAGTTTGATCATAAGCCAGAGGGACAAATGTAAGGCCACGAAAGGAGAACATTGCATTTCTTTGGATAGATCTCCTCTCTGCTGACATTTCCTTAAAATTCATCTTATATCACAGTAGGCCTATTTCATTATAATAAAGTCTTTGCTTATTCTGTAGACAAAGTTGCATCCTTCTATGCCACTCTTGAAAAATGTGATCTTGCAGAATAGTAGGCATACAGTCTTTAATCTAAACTTCTCAAATGCCCCTTAAGAAAAAGAACTATAGTAGCTAACATTACAATGCATTTTAGGATACAACACAAATATTGCAGTAAAACTTTTAAATATCATGCAGTTATTAGCCTATAGGTAAAAAAAAAATATATATATACCACACACAAATTCTATAGGGATACCATAAGAGAGTAAAAAAAAAAGACAATAAAGTATGATAAGGTCCCTATAAACTCACAATTGATCACCACAGCCACACTCCAATTCTCTATAGAAATATTACAGTGTTTTTTCATTAGTGAAATCTAGGATGATTGTGATATATTGGGCTAAAAAATATTCATAAATACAAGCACACATCTTTTTCTTTGATACCTCTCTAAATGTAGTAGAATACATGCTTTTTTGTTCTTATGACTAGATTATGTCATAAGAACTAGATTATGACTAGAAATATATATATATATATATGTATATATATATATATATATATATATATAAAAGAATGAAATGCTCACTCTATACTTCACCTCACCACATCAGACACCTTCAAACCTGAAACAAAACAGAGCCTGACAGTTAGAGATGATAATGCACATGACTTGTATTTGCTCTTTCCAATAAGAACTGACACACAAGTTATTTAAATGGTGTTGATGTATAAACAAGACATTCTTCAGCATGGAGATAGGACAGCTGAGGAGGCACTGGCAATATAAATGGATACTTACTGCCCCCTTGTGACGTAAACTATGATTGGTTGAACCCTTGATTGTGGATGAGAGTTTTTGGCCATAAGGATGTCAGTTTGTTTTTCTAGTGATCAAGTGGGGACTGGGGGGAGGTATTCATGTTATTCCCGGGGTTTAGGATTGTGTAATCAGGAAGTTTAAATAGGAATGTGCTCTTAGTCAACTTGCCTGGTTAAATGAGGGAATGCAATTTTATATCCTGGACATGCACTCTTTTCTAAGGCTAGAAAAATGAGCTTTATTTTATAGAAGTGCAATCCTTTTTTAACCTAAATGTCAGTGTTATTGTCTGAAAACAATCACTTTCTCAGTCACCTTTTAAATCCCCCACACTTCATTCTCAGCGTGCCATTGCCATACTTAAATTAATTACGTATTTTTCTTTTGACATGGCAACCCCTGTCTACGGAAATGGCAATGTAATTATTTTAAATTTTGAAGTTTCCAGTAATTTTAGACAAATCCTAGTATTCTGTTACATCACCACATATCTTGGTAGGAAAAATAACAGGTGATTGTAATAAATTAACATGTGATTATACAACACATCCAACAAGCTGTGTATATGGTAAAGCACCGTGTTGGTAGGAAACGCATGTGGCATCATGGGGATACTATTAATGGTTATGGATTTATTTGCATTGAAGTTGTGCTGCTTTGTTGATTATATTAGATGAAACTTTGCAGCCATCATTAGGGGAAGTTAAATTCCCAAGTGACAGTTTCATTAAATTCAATCAAATTCAAGCGAATTATAGTTTGAGAGTAGAGTTATATTCTATTTGTGATATTCATATCCACTGTGACACAATATGGACTGAGTAATGAGCCTATATGATGCCATTGTGGCCATGTGATTGTCAATGCAGTTAAGTGATTCTTGTCGAGTTTGACCTTAATAGTTCTTATCTCCATGATTGCACTATACAGGTTTTATTAATTTGGGATGGATTATTTTATGAGAGCGTATTCTTACTAAAACAGAGCTCGTATTCACCAGATCCTGAAGCAGGTAAAGATTACAATACTAATCTGTAGGCTATGCCATCAGGTTAGTCATCAGGTTAGTATAGGTCCTACAAACTCTGCTAGGATATAAATGTATGGGCTATAATGTTAAAAACAGAACTACAGATTGCACACTTAACACTTATTTATGAATTCTTGTAAACACTATAAATATATCGATGGGATGTCTGGAACCGCTAAAGTAAAGTGTAATTTATTATTTTTAAATACCATTAATCACCCTAGTCATATTCTAATGTGTGTGTGTGTGTGTGTGTGTGTGTGTGTGTGTGTGTGTGTGTGTGTGTGTGTGTGTGTGTGTTACATTTGTGTTTAAATCATAGATTTCCAATGATTTCCAATTTACCATTTCACTTTGTCGTCATCATGTTACAAAAGATTGGGCCTAATAATGGAATCTATTTAATCTAAACACCAAAACATAGCATCAAAAATAAGTTTTAGGTTCACAGTGCTTACTTGTTTTCACAGGCAGGGCTGTGGTTTCCAGAGTTGGAGCTGCGCAGGTTGGAGTTAGCCTGATGGAAAAACTCTATAATATTCCTATAATATTCCTAAAGTGACCTCTAGTGTGTCTGCGGTACTCAGTAGTGAGTTTATAGTGAACATGTATTTTATGGTGTTTTATAACTATCATTGGTTCACTATATTATTCCTATAATATCCATATATGGACTCGTAGTATCCTTCTAAAATGTATTTATTTATTATAGTTATTTTGCGAAAGATAGTCCCTAAAAAATATAAAATATTTACCATGGGCGTAATCTGTGGATTCAATATCTGCTGTGCTTGTTGTCTTTCTCCAGACTGAATTACTGTCTGTGTTTGTTATGCGTTAGTAATACTGCCTGTATGTATGCACATAAAGTGCGCAGAAGGGATACTTGCGAAAGCCCAGGAAAACTGACAGGGGATTGCCAAATCATTTCCTTGCCTGGGAATGACGTCCCTCCAGCACATTCCAGTTATATTTAGAGCCTATATATAGTGGAGTCGCCCCCTAGGCTGTGTTGACTCTGCAGCAGGCAGCAGAGGGATCATCGTATTGAAAGGAGATGTCCTGAAACTGACACCATGTGACCTACATAGTTACAATATCGTTCATGAACATTTGGTCTATGTATGAATCACTTTAACAGTTTTTACATGAGATTTAATGGGAAAAACAAACAACGAAACACATAACCTGCCGGCTACATTACGACAAAATGAGATAACCAGAGCTCATATCAGCCTTCTGATACAATCACAACCTGTCAAACACAACAGAATGGTAGATATTATGGAAAAAATAAACCGTGTTACTGCTCACATTGCGACATAAAGGCAAGTGATATGCCCAAAACCGGTTGAAATCCCCAGCTATGCTTTCTGGGTAAAGTGCGCCCCGGTATCCGCCCATATTCGCGTAAAGGAGGCCAACCTGAGCAGCTAGGCCGGACGCTGGATCAAATGGAAAGTTCAATCGATTAATTTGCTCACTTTTGCATGTTCCTGCTTGCTTTTGAAATACGGTAGACCGACGTAAATGCGGGCGTTTCGGTGTGAAATAGGAAATGCAGAGATCGTGTGAAACAGGAGGATTATCAGCTTGACTTGTTTGGTCGCTACTTCGGACGCGGAACTCCACACGCTAAAAGGTAAAACAAATGGATAAGATTGATACATGTGTGTCCATTTAGGGATTGACGGTTGCAACATTGTATCCCCTAACGTAATATATGGAGTAATGTGTCCACTTTGTAATAATTGAACGATATATTTATTTGGGAAATATTCCGCTGGTGAAAGTATCGTTGTCAGTGCAAACTACGCCCAATTATTAACCTAATGTCTGGCCCTGCAATGCAGACCTTTGGGCTAGCCTGTCTATGGCGGCTTCAAAATCTGCATGTTCCCCTTTGAATGAAAGACAGGCTACTGGGTTGTGTCGAGCATACGAGCCAGACAATTTTGCAATAATAAACTGTTTTGGTGAATCATCTGAGGTTAGCTCACAGGAGCTAGTTAGCCTGCTTGGAGGCTGTGGATGAGCTCCAAGGCTAGGCTAGCCAACAACACGGCTCGGCTAAACACAGTGTTCACAGCCCTCACAGGTTTCCATACGCTTACTTTACACCCAATCTGGCAACCCTCTGGGCTTGTGAATAGTGAATTTAAATCGAACTCATTTGGACTTGGAAGCTGGCTTTAGGTGTTACTGCTTGGACGTAGCGTAGGGACTATCAATGAAAAGTGGGAAGGCCTGTCTTGTAGGGAAATGCTAGCAGGTTATGAACTGTTACAAAGTAGTAGCATATTTGACAAAGTAGTAGTTACTTTTCTCTTATATAAAATCACCTATAGCACAATTTAGTCATCAGCCTGTCAACCATTAGTCATTCTCCGATGAAAGCAGTGTTTGTTTGTTTTTCCTCGGATATAGCCTTGTTGTCAGTGATGGACTGGTAAATAAAAAGGTGGGTACACTATGACATCCAGTCGGTGATCACCATAAGGCGAACAACAACAATTATAAGCACAAAAATCTATCTTCAGAAAAGCAATTTTTCATTTAAAGACCACAGCATCATCATCACCATCATCGGGTTGATACTACAAACCATGTATAGCTATGAATTTACATGAAAGGTTATGTCAGCCGTAAAAGGTGGGTGAGCTGAGTTTCCGTGTGTTGACTCTCCTCCACTACACCCCTGCTTGTTGTTGACTGGACATGACAGCTGACTTTACTTGTATCACGACTGGTCAATCAAAGGCACTTCCAATAGGCAATAAGATGGAAACAAGTGACAATATTTGCACCGGCATGGTGAGCAAGTGTGTGAGTCGTGTTCTGGGAAAGGCCTGTCTGTGGTCTTATCAACTCAGGTAAAGATAAGACTGTTTCTGACACTGTCTTTTACTGCAGGACTTCTTGATGCACAGGACAGCCTAACCATTGTGTAATATACTGATGAGGGACTTTGTTGGGTGTGAAATGTCAGATATACAGTGGATCATTTTAGGGGGCAATTCAAAGCATTCAAAACAGACTAGTGTAATAAAAGTAAACCCTCTCTAGCCAAATACCTATCAAACCATATGTTCTCTTTTTTGTTTGTCTAGACAAGGCAGTAATATTCGGTGTAACTCCTCCCTGACTCCAGGCTGTGCAGGGCGCTGTGCAGCATGTACTGTAACTTCTGAAAAGGCCGGCTGCCACTATTGATGACTGCTGTTTTACAAAGCAGTCAGACAGAAGAGAGCCTCCCCCAGTTGCTTGTCAATTTTTGAAACCTTAATGTAATGTCATAGATTTATGCCCGGGGTTAGCTGCCGTTGTGTGGCTGTTACTCAGAAAATAACATTGAATGTGTTGCCAGATTTAGACATTTGAGTATGATGAGAACTTGTAACTTCTGCTGTAAATGAAGTATTTATGACCGCCTGTTTCTTCCGCTTCAACCAATACCTGATCAATTGGTAATTTGAAGTACATTATTTTTGTGTCACAGGTACAATTTATATGTAAAATTTTTTTTTTTTTAAAGAGTTTCATCACTAATTGCCTTCCATTTTCAAGGCTGGTACTGATTTAGCTGCTTTCCAGAATTCAGCTGCAGTATTCTCTAATTTACACATAATCTCTAGTTGGTGAAATTGGAATACAAACATATTCTGTTTTTGGTGATTGCACTTTCTTCCCCAATTTCTCTTGCAGAATGTAAAAATGGGCATTTTTGAAATGAAAGCCGAAACGAAGAGGATGGGGATCAAATCTAATTATCCACAGAATTGGCTGTGTTATGAAGGCTTTGATGGTGTCCAGAATGTAATGGGTTGCCACTGTACCAGATTGCTGTATAGCATGTGTGTCCTTGTAAATGTCTGTGAGTATAATGTGCTTGAAAAATCTTTATTTGACAAGTTTATTTTTGCATATTTTGTTTTCCGGTCCCACAGGTGAATCATGACAGAATATAAGCTGGTAGTGGTGGGAGCTGGTGGCGTGGGCAAGAGCGCACTCACTATCCAGCTCATCCAGAACCACTTTGTGGATGAATATGACCCCACCATCGAGGTAAAGGAGCTTTGCGCGTCTATGTGTGTGTGTGAGTGTGTGTGTGTGTGTGAGTGTGTGTGTGTGTGTGTGTGTGTGCGCATCCGAGGGAGACTGTCTCCATGGTTCTGTGTGTATTTTGGTATGGGGGGGAACAAGAAGAAACTCTTCTAAAAGTGGAGTTATAGCAGGTTTTTCTGGTTTCAGTCTTAGAAGACACCAAACAGGTTTTTGATCATTTTTCATGCATGTCTGCCTGCCTGCCTGCCTTCTCAGGGGGCCAACCCGAGCTGAATGAACCGTACTGGTAGTCAGATTATAATTTTGATCAATTATTTATGTGCCGTTGCAAGTTAGAGCTCCACTATATGTTATTTGAATACAAAATAGTGTCTGAAACGGTATTAATTAATTCCATCAGACGGTGATTACGAGCGTTCAATCAGATAGATTATGGATATCAGTGTGATTAAATGCTTGAGTGCTTTGTCACAGTGGAAATTAGGAGCCCATTATATTTTCTGAAACCTGTCAACTTGAAAGACTGCTGGAAGATGGAGAGCCTTTCTACAACAGAGAGCTGTGATGTCTCATGTTGAATCTGAATGCCGTCTTCTCAGTCTTGCACCATGATATTGCACCGCAGATGATTATGACTCTTATCATAATGATTCAAATTATCTGACCCACTGCCATCACTTTTTTTTTTTTTTTTACTGAGCTGCTAAGTGGACACTTGATCCACTAAATCTGGGACTCCTGATCAGTTTCTCGACCCCTCCCTCTTTCAGGACTCTTACAGGAAGCAGGTGGTGATTGACGGGGAGACGTGTCTGCTGGACATCCTGGACACTGCAGGTCAGGAGGAGTACAGCGCCATGAGGGACCAGTACATGAGGACAGGGGAGGGCTTCCTCTGTGTCTTTGCCATCAACAACACCAAGTCCTTTGAGGACATTCACCACTATAGGTGAGCTAAGGGCTAAAGTCCGCAGAGTCTTTCAGAGGCTCCTCAGTGCTCCTCATTATGGTTTACACTTTGGGAACATGTGGTACGATACAAACCTGCCGACTCCTAAGGCAAAGCTAAAAATCAGAAGGTAGAATCTCAGTTTGGTCTCAGTTAAGTTCTATGAAACTGTAGAGATCCTCATGAGATGTAGACATTCAAAAGTCATGGTGAGTACGTTTACACGTTTACATGGTTGGAAGTAATGCAATTTCTCTAATAACCTGGTTTACATGGGTTCATTTAATAATCGTCTACTGTTCGTCATTCTGGTGTACAGTGACAAGTTGTTTTCTTGTTAAATGCAACTTCCGGGTTACGGTGTCTGGTGACCTTTGGCATATGCAGTTTGAAACAAAAAAACCCCCCAAATAAATCTGACTAAGGCGTTTACATGCCCCAATTAACCGTGTAATGCTTACTCTGCTTATGACCTAATTCTGATTTTAAGATGACCAGATAAAGGCGATTACATGACAGATTCAATAGTCGGGAGTATTGCCTTATGGGGTTAAGATCAAATTATTATTATTATTGTGCATGTTAATGTACTCGGTGTGAGTGTCTCATTCCCAATATCCCTGTCAATGTCCAGAGAACAGATCAAGCGTGTGAAGGACTCCGAGGATGTTCCCATGGTGTTGGTGGGGAACAAGTGTGACCTCCCGTCCCGGACAGTGGACACCAAGCAGGCTCAGGACTTAGCACGCAGCTACGGCATCCCCTTCATTGAGACCTCAGCCAAAACCAGACAGGTGAGAGTCCAGCCAGAGATGACCACACCCTCCAGACTCACATACCTCACTTTGAACTAGTTAGTCTGTCACAGAACTGTTGTAGCATTCCATTGCAATCCAGTAGAGCATTTTGAATGGGGAGAACTTGCATGTGGTCTCCAGGGTATTGGCTGAATGCAAGCTGTCCTCCAATAATTTTCACTGCAGAATCAATTTTCATTACTCTAGAGAGAAAAGCTCATAACAGTTGTCAGGTGTCCTTGCAACGGCTTGATAATCTTCGCACTTGAATCACATTTAATGCTAAAGTCTTGACTCTTGCGGTGCTTTTGATTTGTGTCACATTCAGTGGCTCTAATGGTCTTTTTTTTAATAATGTTGCTTGGAAGCGTCTCGGGAAATGTGCTGCATATTGTTAAATACTCTTTGGTTAATTGAATTTTTTATTTATGGGTGATAATGGAATTAGTGCATGCTACTTTGTCATGGATATGTGAAATTATTTCATCATTAGGGCCATCTGTAATGGATCCTGCATTTTAATTAATCAACAAATCAGTAAATATATGTCATGGAATCTGCATGGAAGGAAAAACTGTCGGTAATTACTGGGGGGTTAATGATTCTGCTTACTGGCTAATGTAACTATGACCGGGTGCTGGAGGATGTGCCGTGGCATAGTTGCATCCAATTGTGTGTGTTGTGAGCATGGCCTTGTGTGGCAGAGTGGCTGACACTGTGATCTGTACACACATCCTTTCCTGGTCTCTCTAAATTTGGGGCAATCACAGCTCCTTCTGGTGCGGGGAACCTGATGACGCAATGATTCATTTCTTACAGCTCTCTCCACCAATCTCTACCTGGGTGTACCTGTGATTCACTATCCACATGGTGCTGCTACTATTGGACCAGCAACTGTCTCTAACATTCATAGCCACTCAGTGTTTCCCAAATCTCAGTATTATGCTTTTGTCAGACTTCTCGGGGGAAATCTCCCAAATATAATCCCCAAACAGCATATGCCCATAACGCATGCAACTCTCCATTTAGATTAGGTTTTACAGTTAAGTAGGACATAATGCACATGGAGTTTCAGCAGGCCAGACATCTGCAGACAGCCTCACTTTCAGACCGTTGCTCCGCTTCGCTCCTTTGTACTAAAACAGACCCACACCCCTGCTGCATATTTCCTAATTCATAGATGGATCTGTAGTCTGTAACACATGCACCCATATGTCCCCCTGTATTCCTCAACATTGAGGCAAGTTGTGTCTCATACTGCAGAGAGTGGAAGATGCCTTTTACACTCTGGTACGGGAGATCAGGCTGTACCGGCTCAATAAGCTCAGCAAGGAAGAAAAGACTCCGCGCTGTGTCAAGCTTAAAAAGTGTGTTGTGATGTGAAAGGGGTAAGTGTATGCAGCCGCGCCCCCACCAGGTCTGTGTGTGTGTTGGTGGGGATTTGTGGGGAGGTGCGGGGAAGAGGCCACGCAGCGAGAACTGGTGCTTCATGGGCTCTCCAAGCTAACCTTCTGGTTTCTACTGGGGTTGTGGTGAGGCTCTAACTGGAAGCTGGCACAGCTGTTGATTTCCCCCCCTTTTTAAGTGTCTTTGTGTATCATGGCTGATCATTATCTAATCTGCTGAAATCAACATGAAGAAAGAAGTATGGGCTGGTGAGCCAACTCACGTGATTAATGGAGGCTGCATTGTAATCTGGGTCCAAATCATGTGCTGAAATGTTTCCAGGGATGTGTGATAAGAAACTGGCAGAGACATGTCACAGTGCTGTGTACGAAAGTTGTGTGTGTGTGTGTGTGTGTGTGCGTGCGTGTGTGTGTGTGTGTGTGTGTGTATTTGTGGATGAGTGGGAAAGTTTTTCTTGCAGACACAAAATCCCTTTGTCTTTCATTCTTTCCTTTCTTGCTGTCTTTGTCACACCCTGAAGTGACTTCAGGCACTTTGCTCTGCAGTTCCCTCCCAGATGCAACGTCACACTCATTGCAATATCTAGATCATTCCAGTCCCTACCTGCCTTAGTGTGGCACCACAGACAAGACGACTTTTACTTCTGAAATATGTTACAGCTATGCCTTAGGACAGTTTGGTCTGTAGAGGCACAGCCAGAATTGACCTGCTCTCTAATGTGTGATGTCACACTGATGTACAGCTCCACTGAGAAGGAGGTGCAAAAGATGGAAAATGGACTTTGACAGTATCCAAGATGGTTTTTGGAGATTGGGCTACATTTTCTGGTTAGGAATTGGTGAAACTACTATAATATAAGGCTGCTGTTGATGTAAAAACATTGAATGAAGTCAGAAATTGGCAATGTAACAGCTCCAGACTGTACATCAGTGTGATATTGAAGAATGGAGTCTTGGCTCTCTATTTCTAGCTTTGGGACAGAATTGCTCACAAATAATGTTAGATCTGTCCCAGGCTATAGGATTAACACATGATTCTTGAATTGAGTGGTATCACCCTTTTTAAATTGAGAAGTTGTCAAAATTCCACCTCAAAATCAAAATGGGATGAACACATCGATGCCAATCATTTAAAATGCAATGAGACTATATTATATGGCATTCACTTCAACTGCTTTTCCCTTTTTATACATAAGTTGTGCTTGATGTTTTGGTATTAAAATAACTGTAACCATGCAATGTTTTTACTTATTTTTTCAGGGCGTTGATGATGCCTTTTACACATTAGTGCGAGAAATCCGGAAACATAAGGAGAAGATGAGCAAGGAGGGCAAAAAGAAGAAAAAGAAGTCCAAGACAAAGTGTACACTTATGTGAATAATCACCCCTTTTCAAGACAGACTAAAAAGAAACTATGTTGAACAGTTTAAGTAATACATTTTGTACATTACACTAAATTATTAGCCTCTTTCTCAATACCCACCATACTGAATACTAAAATGACCCCCAATTTTTCTGCCTTTTCTGTTATTTGCTACTTGGAAACCAATAAGCTTTATTTTCTGTTTAGTGCCAGTTGCCCACACGTGTTGGTCCAGCAGCTTGTTTGATTTTGTAGGAACGAAGCTCTGTTGAATTGGAGGATTTTATATAACCGCTGTGCTGTGAGTTGATTGTGTCACAACTCATTTTGGACAAATATGTCTAGTAACAACCTGATTTTTATTTTTTTTTTCCTTTGCTGGAAGGCCATGACCTGCAAAAGTTTTGTGATGCCCTTTTTAAGTATGGGATGCCAAAGAATTCATTTTCATCCCATTCAATTAGAGAAAAAGTAAGACACAGAGAAGGACCAACACTTAGCCGGATGAGATCCAAATGTCCCAGCCACTGTGTAATGTTCCCATCTCTCTTAAGACTCCTAGGTATGACTTAGTTATGTCATTGATAAAAGTATGCATGTGAACTCCTACTCTTCCCAGAATGTTTTAACACCCTAATTAGCTATTAATTAATTTGTCAATGCTTTGTATTGTGTGGGTAGTGATTTCTTGCCTACATAAGACTTTTTTTTTTTGCATGCATTGTGTCCTTGATGACCTGGGAATTGCAAACTGTCGCTGTATGACACAGTTAACAGAGCCAGCAATGAGGAACTCTGACCCAAGTGGACATCATACAGTCTTAGGTTTTCAGTTTTCTGTCATAATCAGTATTTGCCATTTCTGAGGATGAAATCAGCAGCTGTTTGTTGCAAAACGACACATTAAAAGGTCTATGATGTTGCTGGGCAAAAAGACAAGGTGCCCAACAGATCACCAAAATCCAGTTTAAGTTCCCCCCCGCTTGCTTTTAGTGATATTAGAATGGGATCAGCAGCAGTATGGTGTTGGTCTGGGTCATTTTATGTTGCAGGGATTCACGCCTCATCACAAGCCAATGTCTCATGGCTCAGTTGACCTCAATGGTTCTGTATTTCCTGCTAATCTTTATTTCAGTGCTTGTATCCCGGATTGTTTCAATTCATACTGACACTATTCTTTGCATTACTGTTCTTTGCAAAATAATCAGAAAGGTAGAGCCCGCTTTGAACATGCTCCAGATAGAGTACTTTATATTTAATTCAAACAATTTGTCATCCGATTACTTTGCGTTACTATTTGGTTAACTGTTAAATTTGAGAGGTCCTAGATCCGAACAGAATATGCCTTGCACATTTTCCTACGCTGTTGACTTGTTCTCCTGGCTGTCTATGACTGTTTAGATAGCACAAAGCATCTTTTCAGTGAAAGCTTTACAATGAAATTTCTTTTCAGCTACTATCTCACCTTTTTTAAAACTCCTTCCAGGGATGCTTCCCTTAGTCTGGTGTCACGGAGGTTGTTCAAAATGTTGTCCAAATGGATTTTCAGATTCCTCCTGTTGTGGAGCTTTTGAAAGAGTTTTTTTGATTAATTTGCTAAAGTGTTGAAATTGTTTGCCGGGCTGCCTTTCAACAGAATGATTGCCCAGCAAAATAATTCGTCATTTTCTCTCACAAAGCTTGTGTGTTGGAGTGATGTAACTGGAACTGATGTTTGTAAATGAGGCAATAATTGCCATAAAATTAGTTTTTAGAGAAAATTGTCTGAATTTATAAAAAAAAAAAAACAACTACTAGTTTCTTTCCCGGGTCAACACATATTTCACCCTTTCCATCTTATTTTCAAGTTGTTCCCCTGGGGCTTTTACATTTTGCCTTTATGTTTGCATTAGGTGCTACAACATTTAGACAGTAGAAAGACAAGCCGAGAAAACACTGACTTTGTCGTGACTGTGCTCAAGAAATACACAGAATGCTGTTTTAAGAGAGCAATGTTATTGAGACAGAAAACCCAGAAATGATACATTTTGTTTTCAGGATTAATTAATTTTGACCCAGTTTATTACCTCTTTTTGTTCATGAAGTAGATAATAACTGTTAATGCAATTTTAATCATGGAACCCACTAGTTAACAATACTGTTTCAAAAGTAGTTTTACCGAAATGTTTGAAATGTTCCTCTTCCTTTATTGCGTGCCAACAGCTGATTTCCGAAATGTATCATTTATACCTGGATCGTATTTTAACAACCTTTGTATAGTTGTGATACTGAAAGGTGCATATTTTGTAAATTGTGCTTCATTTCGTTGGTGTGTCTAAATGAATGTTGCTTTAATGGAGTTTCACTCCGCTCTGTGTATGTGACTAGGGAGTGTGACTGGGTCCAGGTCTAGGGGAGTGAATGAATGACCACTTTACAACACACCTGTTGTGGGCAGTGTAGAGTGGTGATCTGATCTCAAATGAGTCTATTTTTTGCCATGAATCTCACCACTCCTATTTAATGTGTAATAAAGAACAAAGTAAAGAGGTACTTATCTTTTGTGTTTCTTTCTTAAATTGTCTGTCTTGGTGATTCTTGTTCTGTTATGCAATAGTAATCTGGAAAATGATAATGTACTGGTTTCTCAGGCTTGTACAAGCTATTTGTCATGCATGTTTACTCCTTCACAGTGTCGGCATAGGCCGGCTACTGGAGGAAACGGTTACATAACCACTCAACTATTGACCTTAATGTATGTTGCAGCACCACTCTGAATTGACATTATGCAAGCTGCAACAGTTCACAAGCCAAGTAGACATGTAACACCTTGTTTCTCACACTGCAAAGTCTGAACAGAACATGAATGTTCGCCAGCAGGTGGCACTGTTTTCTCATTCTAGCAAGTCTGCTACTTGTTGGCCACAAACGCGGGGGCTGTTAAGAAGTTCTCTGACCTCCCACACTTCCTGACAGACAGTCTAGTTTAGGCCTTTCCTAAGAGGTTTCCATCAGAAAAAAATAAACAAGGGCTAAGTTTTGTTGTTCTAACCAGAACTGATCTCATCATTGATGGGCATGTGCAATCACTTTGGGTAGGAATAACTTGATTTGTCTGAAAGTAATTTCCTTCAAATTGTAAATAAAATGTGAATCCCTAAATTAATAGCTATGTATTTGATTTCACTAGAACACAGTGAGCAGGGGAATTATTCAAAGTGAACCTTTGTGTTGCCTGTTCTAAATATATCACATCCTCTCTCTGCTTACTGTGACATCATGGTTGTGGAATCATTCTCACTATAAACTATGGTGTTATACAATCAGGTAAATTTGTCTTCTTAAAATCTTAAATTCCATGAGGATGATTTACTGATAATCCAATCTGTCATAAATATCACTGGACTGAAGATTTTAAAGGTGACTTAATGCTGTGGCATGAGACTGTGAAAAAGCCCCTTCAACGGTTACAGTTTCAAGTGAAGGAAATCCCCAACTCCAATCTGGTTCAGGGATCTCAGAAAGCCGCAGCCGGGCCTGAGTTCTGCTCCAGCAGAGCAAGAAGGCCAAAGCCCATTCAAATAAAAAGATGTACAGTGTACTGCACATTATCAAATGCTGCCTCATCCAGATTTAGTGAAGAAAGAGGTACATTTTATACAAGTCAAAGAGGAAATAAACCCTAGGAGGCATTCTTTCTGGATAAGTTAAGCAGTTGATCGTCATTTTATATCTGCTTTCATTGGTTCAAATTGCTCTCCTTTTAGGTAAGTGCATATTGTGCAACTGTTCATATTTGCATGCAAAACCATTTTCTTAATAGAAAAAGATTAGTAGCTGTATATATTAGATGGAGTAAAAAGTATAGTTAAAACTAGAATATTTGCTTTAAAATGTTGAGCAAAATAAAATTCCCTAAAATAAAACTACTTGTACTAAAGTAAGGCTGACTCAAAACTGCCTTGAAATACGGCAGTTAAGGTAATGTTGTTAGTCTCCACTTCTAGTGGTATATCATTGGATCAAACTTTCAAATAAAAGCTCATTAATGTCTATTGATTTAAAAACATTCCTGGGTATTTTACATGGTTATTTGTGTTATGAAGCTCATTTTTAGACATTGTATGACTTTTATTATGTGCACCATCCCCTTGTAACACCC
Source organism: Centroberyx gerrardi (assembly GCF_048128805.1). Lineage (NCBI taxonomy): Eukaryota > Metazoa > Chordata > Actinopteri > Beryciformes > Berycidae > Centroberyx > Centroberyx gerrardi. The sequence continues at coordinate 19,181,092 of NC_136000.1, forward strand.
ATGCACTTTGTATCCTTTTCTCTGGATTTATTTGTGCTTACAGTCCAGGTTCACTTAGTATGTACATTGCTTATTAGCTGCAGCCATTAAGAAGACATTTAGCTAACCATAGTTTGCAAGCTTGTGTAAATAGAATTAATATTAGCTTATTTGGCTAAATAACTGATGCACAAGCAATTCATAAGCATCATAAGCAATGGGCCATAATTGGTGATCTATGTTTGCTGGTTAGAAAATTTAAGGATTTTGTCCCTTTTGAACAAGCTTCTAGTCAATATCAGCAAATCACACTTTTTAGCAATTAAGCCCAGAATCAACACTCATTTTGTTAGTACTGCTTACAATCTACCTCAAAGGGGCATTAAGTAATCTATGACTTTTATTGACCTCTATTGGTGACCAAGGAATTGCATCAACATACACAGATCTCTGGCACAGTTTACATGATCTAATTAACACATATAATAAAATCACATTTTCACCATAGAGATACGTAACCAGAGCAGAGCAGAAAACCATCAGAAACATCTAGCGAAGAGGTAGAAGAGCCAGAAATCTCCGCACCTGGCAAAGTAATCGTTGAGTCACTGGTATTGATCAACTACCCTATCACTCACTCACTCATCCCTGTCTCATCAAAGGGCAGAAACAAAGGATCTCCACTCGTGTCTGTCTCTTCTCCACTGCTCCTCAGCTCTGTCTGTGTTGCTGCAGCTCAGCCTCCATTGTTCTTCAGCAGGTTGTCTTGGGCCTCCCCCTCTTTCTGCCCTCTGGGTCTGACAGACAGCTACTCCTGGGATGGAGTCTGCACTCTTCCTGAGGACTTGTCCACTCCCAATTCCAGCAGCGTCTCTTCAGTATGGCCTCCATTTCTTCCAGCCACCCTCTCAACCCCCCACAGATATATTATGGTCATTTTTTTTGCTATGGCACAATAAAAATCTTACTTAATGCACCTTTAACTTCCACATTACCAGCTACTCTATTCCCTTTGTTTCCTTCCCCACAGGCTGTCATTTGCTTTTTGCTGCCCTAGTGTTTCCCAGTACTAAATATACTCTCATGCGCACACAAGCACACACACACACACACACACACACACACACAAGCTGTGGCCCAGTATCTTAAAATTTGCTCATTCTTCCTTGTTTTTTCTGTATTTATGTCCCTCTTTTCTGCAGAGCATTTTGCGATGAGCCTTGTTAAGCACTGTATGAATAAAACTGATTAGACTTGACTTGTTTTTGAAATTACCTTTGGCTGCGGGGGATCCGGGTTTAGTTAACTTTTTTTGATCTGGTAACAGTAAGCTGATATACAGGACTCTTTTTCTCAAAAATTTTAAATTGAAAAATATATAAACATAGGGCTGGTGCATACTACTACAAGAAGCAAATAATATTCGAAAAACAGCCTCATAACACAAATATCCACATATAATTCTAAGACATACTTTTCAGTTAAACATATTGAACAAATAACAATAGGATTGAACTAGAGTTCATGTAAAGTCTTACCTTTTTTTGCCTATTCATTATCATCATATCATCTATCATTATATTTATGGTAGCCTTAAACTGAAGCAGACTGTCCGTACTTAAATCTCATGATCTCTGTATCTTTTGACATCCAAAGTTATGCAAACACAGAGCCAAAATATCAAAAAAGTGCTGCTGTCAAAATATTTTTGGAGCTCACTAGAGACAGTTTGACACATTATATACATGGTGGGTGTTTTAGAGGTCAGCGAGACTCCTTATGGCAGATATTCAGATAAAGTCCCTGCTCACCAGCCCTTATTTACTGCCACAGTGTCAGAATTTCTCCTCTGGCGTTAACATGGAGGAGTATGTGTGCTGGGGGGGCATGCTTGTTTAGTTATATTCTGTGAGAGGGGATGTCATGTAACATCAAAGATTTGATATTTTCCCTTGCTGTTTGCCAAGAAATAAATGCCAGCGAGATCATGACCAGAGACAGTACACAAGCTTCAAAAGGACACGGCTGTGTATATGTCATATGCATGCAATGCCAGGGTAATTGGTCGGAAAACAGTCCTTTGTGTCGTAGCGACCTGTTCCCCTACACCCAGTTTTGTATTAGACTTATAGACAAAACTGTTTTTTGTTATTGTAATTATATAGATTACCTTTAAATCCCTGTTATGCTATGTGCCAAATACAAAAGAATGTTACTGACTAGCATTATTAAATGTTTGTCTTTATAGCCCATTTGATGTTTCTGTTTCCTTATTAATGTCTCTCGATATGTTGGAGGTAAAGAGAAGCCTATTTTAAAGGAAGCTAAGCTGTTTCCAAACTGTTGCTGTGAACAATAAACAATGTTAACATATTGTGACAAGCTCCATTACTCCTTCTTCTTAAACAATAGGGCGATGGTACCTGCCACATAGCAGCCGAGAGTGGAAAAGAAAGGAGATCTAATGAATTATGCAGCGATAGCTTTCTCTCAGCCTGACAGTCTGAAACCAGCCTGGAGAAAATTGTAAGAGAAGTACGAGTCAGTGCAGCCATCACAAATCCCCCTCCCCTCCCCCCCAGGGACAGCTAAGGCCAAGGCCTGTCAGTCAAGCACCCCCTCCCTCAACTGTAATCTGGGGACAGCGCTGAGAAGCCTGCAGGTCTGATAAAGCGCTGAAAAGATGCCCCAGAAACCAATCCGTGGCACTCTGGGCCCCTGACAGGGAGACGGGGCGGGGGAGGAAAAGACACAGCAAATGTTCCCAAATTGATAACAACAAGCTTCAGACTGGTTCGCCCTCCCAACCCAGTCTGGCAAATCCATCTGTCCTCTTGCCCTGTGCCCACTATCAAGAGCGGGCCCAATCACAATCACCCAGCCTGACCCCTATGAATGTGTGCAGAGGGGTGAATTCACAATCATCTGACTGTCTGACCTCTGCCTTGTTAGTGCAGGGAGCGAGAGAATTTCCTTTTTATTTTAATGAAGCGTGGCTTCCCTCCCTGCCAGGCAGCTGAGTGTGGGGCAGCGAGAGCACAGTCTGGTAATGAGAGGCCAGAAGGTTCAGGTGTCTTCAAACAGCAACACACAGAAGAGACTTAATACAGACGTGTTTTCACAAACCCTGGAGGAAATAGAGAGCTGGATGAATATTCATGCAGCAGTGATGAATTGTGTTGCCTACAGCGTTGTGCCACTTTGAAAGCCCTCATGCTGCTTCTTTTATCACAGGAGGTCCTTGCCACTGAACCTCACGGGCCACAACACAGCGTCTCCGGCATCCAACTACCAATTATCATCTGAGATCATTAACTTGTTATGTTGACACAAACACTGCAATTTCAGATGCCCTTCTTTATTCAAATGACCCTATTCATGAGGAGTGGCTGACTGAGTTGATTGGATTTTTTCTTGCGTGCCTCGCAATCACTCAACAAGTGATGTTTGGACACAAAATTAATGAACAGCGTGCAATGCTTTGAACTGTGTGCACCGCGTTTCGGATTGGAGAAAGCAAGCTTCATAATATCTTTCAAAGCATGCATTGGCACAGATTGATACAGTAATGGCATGCTGTTGAATGTTTATACTGTGTTCCATTCAGGTGGCAATCTCCTCATAATGATGGCGAGTCACAAGGTAGGGAGATAAAAGGATGGAGGGATGGAGGCAGAGCGGGGTGAAGGGATGGAGGGATGGCAGGAGTGGAAGGCCTGGGGATTGAGCAGCGTCATGTTCAGCAGCCCCAGACGGGTGATTCATACCAGCCTCATCACTGGCAACAGACAGGACATCCAGGCCTTTATTACCTCCATCCATCACCATCACTTCATCAATCTGGGCTCCTGTGAGCCAGCTCTCCAACCAGTCCCCAAACACCCATCCCAACGTGCTGCCGGACAGAGATTTACACCCACCCACTAACACCCTCGCGCTCTCTCTCTCGCTCTCTCTCTCTTTTACACACACGCACACACACACAAAACAAGAGAGATGAGCCACTGTGTAGACTGTTGACGCACACACACACACACACACACACACTCAGGAATGAGACAGAAAGAGTGTGTAAAGGCCATTCTGCACCCAGACATGGTGTGAAGCTGGTCCCCTAAGGGCCTCCGGCTGACAGGCTATCCCGCATTCTGAAAGCCACTTACACTTCAGCCACATCATACCACCTACTGCTGCTGACCAATGTGTCGGGGAAGCATACTATGATGGATACACTCAGCTGTGGTGGAAATCATTTCCACTGGCCTCCCGCTCATAAAACCCTGCAAATTGTACCATATATATAGCACAGGGTTTATATATGTAAGGGTTTATGTGTAATACCCACTAACGCTTAAATATAGCCTTTTTTATATGAATGTACAGTATATACACATTAATTCGGCAGATGGCAGAGACACCCTGGACAGTCCACACACTGTACACATATGACTCATGGCTGGATTTCGCCTCATATAAATATATAGAGCACAATATCATTAAGCTATTGCTAGGTTTTCAGATAAAACTAAAATGATTCATGAAAAATATGATTTGTTTGTCCTTTTATATGATTAAATCGGTGCATGGTGAATGTTTTGCTGTTAATGTATTTGTTCACATATGTGCTCGCAGGCTGCACTCTGTGTGTTCACAGGCTGCAGACCCATTCCACTTGAATAAATCATTGTGTTGAGTTACTGTAGCTGCGTTACGCCCTCCTGGTACAGAAACACATACTCCACAAGGCCATGTTCAGATAGTCGTGAAGGGGATTTAAAGGACAAAAAGAAAACCAATCACTTTTGGACATTATGTCATATTGATATATGGCTGCTATTATATGACTCCTCTACCTATTTCGTACATCCATGTACACAGACCTTCGTCATAGTATATGATGTGACACACGAGGGTGTCATTAGAGAACATGAATATAGCCAACTTGGGGGAGATAAATCAATGTTCTGTTCAGAGAAACATTTCACTCTGGGCCTTGTAGCATTATTGATTTAAGCACCACATAGTGTTCCACCAGTGGATTTAATTTATTTGAATAAATGTTGAATACACTGAGCCTTTTTTTTTTTTTTTTTTTTAAGGCTATTTGAGTCAGGGCTTCAGTTTCCAGTTTCTCTCATATATATATGTAAGATCCTGTCCTCAGGATATAAAACATTGACTGTGAGATTTACACAGTTTTCCAGAGATGTTTACTTGCTTGACTGCATGATGGTAGACGATGACGGGGAGAGGAGTGAAAGAGTGAGAAAGGAAGGGAGAGAGAGAGAGAGAGGAAGGGAGAGAGAGAGAGAGAGAGAGAGAGAGAGAGAAGACGGAGGAAGGGGGCTTAGGAGAGAGAGGAGAGGACACTTTTAGTGTAAGTGTCCGTCAGTGTGGGGATGTTTGGGTAAATGGTGGTTTCCCTGGTGACAAAGCGAACAGCAAATACACTAAGAGAGAGACATTTTGTGCTTTTGGAGCACTTTTCTGTTGGCAAAGTTGGGAATCTTGTTTACAAATGCCCTCTTGAGTGCTATTTGGAGATGAATTCACAGGGCTTTGTTCACAATCTGTTAGCGTGCGTGTATGTGTGTGTGTGTGTGTGTGTGTGTGTGTGTGCGTACACGTGTGATCTGTGTCCTTGTGTGCTTGTGTGTGGGTTTATATGCATCTGGGTGTAGGATATTCCATTCACGCAGATATAAATAGACAAGCCAGAATACCAGGAAATTGAATAATAATTTGTTTCACTGGCAACTATTCAAACTAACAGTCTGCTACACTCGCATTATGCAGAGCAAGCAGAATGTAAAATTTGATAACAAATGTTTGGTCTACACTGCTAAATATTTCATCTTAAACTTATTTCTGACCAGATGAGATGTATTATCATTATACAAATTATATCATTTCATTTCATCTGTGCTGCCTTTTCTTTGTGCACACTCTCTATTATCGTGTGTATGTGTGAGTCAGAGAGTGATTGAGAGGGCGAGTGAATGTGTGTGTACCGTATGTGTGTGAAGGTTTTGTGCCTTTTGGCTTATACATGTCTTGGGCACCTTTATGGGCGCGTGCGTGTTTGCACGTGCACGCTCGTGAGTGTGGTGTGGCAGCGTTATCTCTTCCTCATTCAAGTCATGTCACAGGCCAGACACTCCATTGTCAGGAGAGGCTTTCATCCGCTGACTTCAGATGTGCCTGTCATCCAGTCCAATTATACAGAGAGAAATAGGTATTGTTACACTCTGGGGATTGATTCAAGACAAAATAGAAAAGTGAAGAGAGGACTACACACTCATCTATGGTGGTGCGCCACTTGCTTGGAGTCACACACCCACGCACATGTGTAAGCACGCATGCACCACACACACACATACACACACACACGCACACAGATTCGAAATCACATGGATGAGCAACTTCAATATCTTGGTGATCACAAATCCTAACAAAGTATCTAAGTAAGTAAAGGTCTGTATTGTCTGCCATGGGAAGCATCTGGCCAGACGGCTGAACTGGAGTGGTGCAGGTTACGGCTCTGCACTTCTACCTGAGCCCCGCTGTCAGGCTGATAGACTGGCTTTTTATGGAGATACTGGCCTGGCGGAGCAGTTGAGCGATACTGTACTTAAGATGAAGTCTGACTCCAACCTGCTGCTGAGAGCGGCTCAGAGCCACTCAAGCATCCGTCCACACAGCTGACATGAACAGTCCCATTTCACTACTTTCTGTTTCCTTCTTGCTGCTCTTTTGGCTCTTCTTTCTCTCTCTCTCTCTCTCTCTCTCCCTCTTTCTCTCTGAGAGCTCGTAAACCCAGAAAGGATGTCAAGAACCACCACTTACCTTCAACCGCTCATGGGGAATAGAGCCAATTTACTTAATACCGACCTAACATTGCACTCAGATCATGTTTCGCTGTCATGTTAGTCACTGCTAGGCATTCAGAAACTGTAGCCTAGACAGTAGCTACAATAGCAGCAGCCGTGGAAGTATTGTGTGAAACTTGTGTGTTATTGAAAAATGCGCAGATATCATTTCAGGCCACGTCATGAATATACTGTAATATCAAGGTAATGAGTGATAATGAAGGGAAACAAAAGTTCAGCCTAGCTTAGAAGCTCCATTTACCTCATCCGTCATTTCATTAAGTTTGTCAGGTGTATCCTTGTTTATACACAGGAGTTGTGGCAGCTCAAGATGGCAGACGTCTCAGTTTAGACAATCCCCCTATGTGTAGTCAACCCTGCGTCTCAGCCGAGCCTCCGATGTCCTTGCTCCTGATGCTGATTCAGTGATGTGGAACGCAGTTGGCTGAGATGTTGGAGGGCATGGGGAGAAGGGATTTGCTCCTCGGCTAAGTCTTTCCTCTGTGCCGATTCCTACTGGGCCACGAGAGGAGATTTAAACTCTTACTTATATATACACTCTCAAACAGGCAAAGACACGCACACACACGCACACGCACACACACACACGCACACGCACACATACACTCTATACCCACACCAACTGGCTGTGTTTTACTGCCATCAATCTCCTAAATCCACCCAGGTTATTTTGAAAGTGATAAATTCAGCCATTTAACATCCATAATTAATAATTCATTACACACTGCATGCCACAGATTTAGATTAGGTAGCATTTTATCTGGGTAATAGTCATCCCCTTGAAGGACATTTTGCATGTGTTTCATTATTGCCTCCTGAGTTTACATTCAATACAACTACATGTGATTGAATGATAAGAATTGACAGAAAGTGAACACTCACCATTCTTGTGTTGTTAAGACATATCTCAGAATACCTCAGACCATTGTTTCCCATGTTTTTCTATTACTGAGATATTTGTTATGACTGAACATTGCCATATTCTTTCAGTGCAACAAAAGTCCTCAAACGTCCTCACAGTTCATGGTCAGTTCATGATCAGACATGGTCAAATAACATTTGAGGAAGAGTTCCCTCTTCCTCTTATTCACGCAATGGAGAATAGCATAATAGGTTTAAACTGAAATTGGTTTATTACGGATCTTTGTTTTATTGAAAGTAGATTTGTTAATTTTTTTTTAAAACAATTTCTAAAAATGTTCAAGGTGCATTTTCAGATGCACTAGAAGCCCATACAATGTTCAATTAGCACAATATGGACACCAAGTATCTCAACTGAAAACCCTCAACAAACAATATTCTGAGGAATTAACTCCCACAAAGGCAAGAGTGACACAGAAACAGCAAGTAAAATTGGTGGTATCGCCCTTTAAGTAACACAATTATTGTTTTTGGTGTGCAGCCGCAGAGCTATTAGTAAAAAGTTAAACAACTTACTGCTGAAAACAAACCAACAGTGAAAAGAGGAGGCTTTCCCTGATATAGAAAAACCGGCTGTGTGGATTTGTTTTTGCAGCAAATAAATATAAGTGAACCAAGTTATCTCTCTGTCATCCTCCCCCTCTCTCTCCCTCCCCACGCCCGTCTTTCTCCTCTCGCTCTGTGTGTGTCTGAAATACACACATACTCTCTCACACAAAGGAGGGAAAGTGTCACTATGGAAACAAGGAGGAGAGATTCTAAAAGCTACCTCTTGAGACGAGAGTTAAGACAACAAAAAGGAGTCCACAGTGTGAGTGGCAGAAAAGCAACAATATACACAGCATCTACTCTAGCCCCCATTCTGCCACCTTGAATGTCAACATCAAGCCGACTTTAGCCCTTTACCTTTATCCCAGTCTTTTGTGCATCTGCTCGGCTGTGTGCATCTGTGTGTGTTCGCATGTATGTGCACGTATGCGTTTTAACACACGCAGCACTGCATGTGGGTTTGTACTAATGACTGAATGTAGTTCTATGCATTCAGTTAAATGCATGTGGCTCTGTGGACAACTGTGTGTATGCGGGTCTCGGTGTAATATGCACCACACATTTCTTTAATAGGGCTAATCCATTTTAATCCCACCTGCCACTGTTACCTTACAATGATGAATGTAAGCCTAAATGAGTTGAGACATAGAGAAATGCCCGCGGGAGCTGGAGGAGGAGGCTGGGAGGTAGATGTAGGTCTGTATATGTGTGTGTGTGTGTGTATCTGCGTTTGTGTACGCGCACATGTACGTGTGCATGTGTGTCTGTGTGTGCTTATGTGCGTGCCCGGCGCGCGTGTGTGTTTATTAAGGTTCTGCACCAACTGAAACAGGTTTTTCTCCCTGCTCTGTTCAAGGCTATTTTCTGCGGGTCTGCAGGGTCACTCCTGTCCTTAGTGATGTCTCCTTCAGCTGTAATCAGCACCATGGACAGCAACACCGATCTCCACCACAGCAGGCACCACACCAGGCATCCATCTCAATAGACTCAAAGAGGCTCCCTCGCCTCGGCTCCTTTCCTTTTTCATTCACGCTGATCTAAAAGAATTGGATAGGTGAAAGCCGGCTGCCTATTAGGCTTCAGTCTTGATGTGCTCATCCAATCCTTGATCTTTAACACGTCAGCACTGATGGAAACGAGGTGCAGGGAGAGAGATAAAGAAGGCAGCTAATTGTGAAGCACCTGCAGTTTCACAGACTTGATTATAATGAGCAACAAAAAACAAGTCCAGGGCGCCATATATAGTAATGTGTTAGTCTAGCTACTGATTATAGAGCCACAATTTTAGTGCCAATGAGTCTCACATGAAAAGGCTTTGAAAAATAGCAGCAGAATGTGAAAGCAAATGAAAAAGAGGATATAGAGAGATAGAAAAAGAGGGACAGGGGAGAGAGACGAGAGATAGGAGGAGTATACTACTGTACAGAGTGAGCGAGTGGCTGAGTTAGAGAGAGAGAGAGAGAGAGAGAGAGAGAGAGAGAGAGAGGGAGGGAGGGAGAGCGAGACAGAGAGGGAGAGAGAGAGAGGAGGGTGCAGATAGCGGGAGGGGAAAACCTCCTCTCTGGAAGGGATGATGTCAGTCTCTGCAGCTGAGCCCTGGTCCCCGACTCGATAGGGTGAAGACTCTCTCCTCCAGAATCCGGCTGGCAGGCACAACCAGATGCAGACAGAGAGACAGGGTGAGAGAAAGAGAGAGAGGGAGAGAGAGGGAGAGAAACAAACAGAGCGAGAAACAGGGAGATTCTGGTGAATGAAAGCATGCAGGTACGTATACCACGTTACCATCTATTTTGGAGTTCATTCATTAGAGGCTTTTGTTATGTGCTGACTGGCGCAACGCTTTAATTGCTGCCACAGTCTCATTTGATCAAAGTAATTACCGTGTTTAGAAATGCCTTTGTGTCACAGCGAACGAGCGTGAGCGTGTGTTCAGAGTTTGTATGCATTATATTCCAGTCTGTCTGTATTTGCGTGGGTGTGTATGTACAGCATGTGTGATTTTAGAGGGGGTGTGGACGGCGAGTACTCACTATAAATGAGGGGGCACACACACATTAGTGGAAAGTTTCTAATAAAGAGGGAACTGCTACATTCAGTCCTCTGGGAGGAAAACAGCTTCAATTATTCAAATCCAAATGAGATCCTGGATCCCCAGAGCGGAGATTTGAGATTATATAGTGTGGGGATTTTGTGAGAAGATAACCTCCTGACGAGTAAAAGTGCTTTTTCATGTGTTGCGTCATTGTCACAGAGCTCTTCCTCTGCCTGTATAGTGGATGTGCCAGGTTAGAGCTGTGCCTTGTGGGATACTGGTGGTCAGACAGGTGACATAGCTATGGTGAGTCATCCTGTTACATATGTCATTGACACCTCTGTTTCCCACTTCAGACTACAGGTTTGCCTCAATTCGAGAGCTAATGTCATTGTCGCACCTGGTAATAGTTAATTTGTGCTCCCCATCGCACAAGTTCAGTCAGAGTATAGGACACATTCTCTCTTTTACAGAGAATATTGATTTTCTGTTGCTCAGATTAGTTATGAATGTCAAAGGCAGTCAGACAGCAGCGCTGGGTCACATTCAATGTGCAGCAACAAGAGATGACATTGACAGAGGATAAAATGTGTCTCCCTATTGGATCCCGCGCAGCCAGGACTTGTGTGTGCCCTCTCCTTTCTCTGTCTAATGAACTCGCAGGCCATCAGACAAAAGAGCAGGTCACAGACGCATTTCACCACCAGCCATCCATTTACACACACAGGCTGTTGGCGTGCCACTCAATTAGTCACAGCGTGGATTACACTCTGCAAGAGGCTCAGGGAGAGAATCACACTGGAAATCCAATTTTGTGCCACATCAAATGTCAGGGTAGATCCTTTAGATTCTCTGTGATAACCACAGAGACAGGAGAGGGGGAAGCTGGGAGTATGCACTGTGGAGGTGTGGGTGGAGCGGTGTGGGGAGGGGTGGAGGGTGGAGGAAGATGAAGGTTTGGGGAGAAGTGATGAAGGGTGGTGAGGGAAGGGGGAGTAGACGGACCGATAAGAGTCTCAGAGGCAGAGTATGCAAACCTACTGACCAGCAGGACCAGCCTTGCTTATGAAGGATAATTTATATGTTGATCTATACACAAATATGAGATACAATTTCTCATAATGCACAATTGTGCATTTTGAAAATGTCAAGCCAGAAACTGCAATTTGCCATCTAGAAATAAGGGTTTTCCATATCTGCTATCTGCTGACTTACACTATAGCCTGTTATTGAAATAAAGGTTTTCCATTTTATTGCACTCAATTTGGTAGATTGTCAAGCCAACAGCTTAGATGGGGAGAATTGAGCTATATAACTTGAGGTTGATATGGAATTTATTTTGGGCAGCTTATAGGTAACAAATTATCTTTGAAAAATGCGTAACCAATTACGATAACAACCCCAACGACCTAACCCTAACCACTATCTTTGAGATGAGATATGTGAAATCTATTAGGCCAGCTCTCCTGTAGACACCTGCTGTTGGGTGCAGTGTTCCAGTCATTGCAGACACAGGCCAACAGCCTTTCGTTTGTTTGCATAGACCCTGCAGAGCAACCCCATTTATTTCTGCAAACCTGGAACATCAAACAGGTACTTTTAGCTATTGTGCACAGCCTGTTCCCTTTCTGTTGCTGACTGGAATGACAAATGGTCGTGTAGATAAAGGCTCTATTGGCAGTAAAGGACCATGACTTCCCGGTGAGAGGCTATTAATTAGGGGATCCAAAGTATTCCTGGCTTTACTTTAATGTTTACTGTTCCATATTCCAAGAAACCATCTTTTCCCCACCATGTCTTATTTTTATCCGTTCATTTGCTCAGTAATTCATTTTGACGTTATTATTGCCCCAGTTCCTTTGACTCCTATTTCAGGTGCCAGTCGTGCGGGAGCGTTTCCTGTGTAGTTTCGCATTGCCAGTACTCCCATTTGATGATTTTTGGCGCCAGACAGTGTTTTTGATGGTTGTCAGGCAGAATTAGTTTGATGTCTTGATTTCAAAGATCCCTTTGTCCTCTTTGTTCACACCAGGGGAACTTGTTTATATTGAATTATTCATACTTGTTCTCAGTGTTGAACACAAATTATTTCAGATATCATCCCTATGGAAATTCATCACGATCTCACCCCCCCCCCCCCCCCCCCCGCATGCAGAGACGGCTTGGAGAAGGAATGCTCCATCCTCCCTTCCCTTTGTGCTACCGATCCCTCCCCATCTATCTATCTATTTATCTCTCTCTGTGATGGCTGAAACCCCAGACTCCCGATAGAAGCGACCTGAGCGCCCCTCAGCCTCTATGTCATTACCGCTGACCAGTAGCCCATCTCTATCTGCCCCTGATCTCCCGACCTCCCTGAGAGGCAGCCAGTAGCACACTCCACAGCAGGGGGGGGGGGCAGCGAGGGGTGAGGGGAGGTGAGAGAAGGGGGCAGATGGTGGAGGGGGAACAGGGAGAAGGGTAGGTGAAGGGTGAGGGGGCAACAGGGAGGGGATGGAAGAGGGGAAAATGAGGAGTGGAGAGAGATGGTGGGAGGCGAATCAGCAGGGAGCTAGAAATGAGGGAGGAGAATAGGAGAGTAAAAGGAAAACAAGAAGTGGGTAAAGGAAGAAGAAGATGGGGAAAGGCAGTTGCAAAAATGGGAAGAAGGGGTGAGTCACAGAGTGGGGGAATCGATGGAGAAGAGAGAAGAAAAGCGGGGAAGAGAAAGTGTGGGGAGAGAGTGAGGGTGGCGGCGGAGGAAAACAGACAGAGGGAAGAAAATAGGAGATCAGATGAGACAGGGAGGGAGACTCGGAAATGGAGTGAGAGAGAGAGAGAAAAGAGATGCTATTTCAAGGCCATACTTACTGATAATGTCACTCTACTTCAAAGTGCAAAGCGTTCCTGTCACGCTCCTGCATGCCTCTGGAGAATTTCCTCATAGATCAGACGATAAAAGGATGCCTGACAGTAGGGTGCGTGGGGCTCACACTCGCTCTATTTGACACACTCTGGGCTAAATTGTGACAGAATACTGCGTTCTCTAGTTTAATTTTGTCTTAATCAACAGAGAACTGCTGACCAGAGGACCTGGAGGAAGTTTACGGACACACTGAGGATACCGTGAGAATGAGGTAAAAGCCTGATAAATTGAAGAATTAAAGAATGAAGGAGAACCAAGATTGTCACAAGAATAACAGTGATTAAAAACTCACATCAGCATAATAAATTGGAATAATAGACCAGAATAGGAAGGATTAAAAATGGTCATCGTGAGGACGACACAGATGATCAAAATAAGATGTCAGAATTAGAAGGAAGCGGTGTGTCAGTGTCACTTGGTTTCTATTTAGACGGTTCAATTTGACATGTTTATCACAGGCACATCATTTACATGTCTTGATACTCGGTCCCAGGTGTCATCGAAGTCATCAATCATGCAGCCTTCAGACACTGCATTTATCATTAAACTCCCTGATGGCCAAGACTCCTACAGTGCAATGCTTTTAATCTTACCTTGGAGAGTGAACTTGGCATCCTTTTTTTATAATTAAATAATAAACTCACTCACATTGTGTAGTCTATTCTAGGACATTACTGGGAAAACACAATTGTTGAATTACACATACTATTGTGAAATCAATAATTTTTTATGAATAAAATCTTCATTTTGCAATATTAAGGTATAATCTCTGATAACATTGTATTGTCTGCTCTATTTTACTGGACAAACACAATTGTTGAATTACACATACTATTATAAAATCAAGTTTTTTCTTTTAATTGTAATTGATAAAACATATATTGATATTGTGTGGCTAAATTAAAACAACAGATATGACATTGTGATTCCCTTACTTTCAAATTAATGTTGATACTGGAATTTAAGAGTAAGTGTAAGCTGATTCATGTAATGAGAATACCGTTGGGATCAATGACATTCATTTTCTCCATTTACAGCAGGAGGGCACACACAACAATAGACGGTCATCCATCCTCATAATCTGGCCCTGCTCATTTGGTTCAGGCGATGCGTCTACACTGCTAGAGTATTCACATGCTCCAGTGAGAAACCACAATGGTCTGAATGAGAGGAAGACACTCTACCGCTGGCAGAAAACATTTTATTGTATTCCCCAATAGCTGAGAGCTTGAGCTTGAGTCCTTGAGTAAGAAAATAACCTCTTTACTTTCTGTCTGTCTACTTTTACTACCTTCCTACATCTATTGTCCTCCTCTTTTCTTATCCCCCCCTTCTCTCAGGTCTGTGGGTAATTTAGTGGATGATGTGAGAACACCGCTCCTCCTCACATCCACCCCCGGTGTTTCTACATGTCTGCCGCTGTGTACTATGGCTTTTTATTCCTATGTGATGATGAAATATGCTCACGTAGGAATAGAAGCCATTTTACACATGGTGAGAGAGCAACATGATAGAAGCATGATAGAAGTGGGAGTTCCTTACTGCTTGCTCTACAATGTTCTTGGAGACTAACATATGGTTTGATGAATGTAACTGTCTTGTGTTTAATGTTTCCCTGTAGTAATGATACATTTATGCTCATCTTTCAGATGATGAGTTAGCTCATTGAAGTGCTGAGCTGAGAAAAAATGAGTTAGACTTTGTTATAGTTGTGTGTGCACCTGTTTTTGCCTCCAGGCACAAACAGCCTCCACTGCTTCGAGTGTTTGATGTGTGTGGTGACAGCCGCAGTCCGCAGGGATGGAAGTTGGAACATTTGCAAAAGATGTCATGAACAAAGGAAGAAATGAGCAAGGAGAGACCAATACAGATCTTTAATAACCAACTATAAAAGAGGCACTTAGTGAACCACTTTACAACCTGCAAGAGGCATTGCATTTCCCTTTCTTCTCATTCTTTGATTCTTTTGCACATTATTAAAATAAAACTTTGACATTAAGCATTACACCAGAAAATAATCTACCTACAATATTATACAATATAAGATACATACAGTATAAACAAGATAAAGCACCTTTTTTGTCCTAGTAAATACTATTCATAATTAAACAGTTGGAGTACAGACACAAATGATTGAGTTTGTGATTTGTGTGTGGTAATATCAGTGCATGGGAGGAACTCCGAATACAGGTCTCAGGACTGTGATGTGTCCTTGTATGCACCTGAGTTTATACAACGGAAGAAAATTTTGTTTTCTATCAACCTACATATGAACTACTTGGATGGTTTACACAGTATTTTATCATTTAAAAAAAACAAACTACTGAGAACCAGTAAGAACAGTCGGATGAATGTACTGCTACAGATCTCATGCTCCCTTCCGAGGACATTGGCATTCACATTACAATAAAACATAATGTAGCACCAGTTAATGTTTATACAAAAGGCTAATACAATGAATGTCAATGCAGTACAGTAAAGTAAAAAGAGTACAAAATGAATATTTTTGGAAGCATGTACAAAAGGTGCACAGACAATAGTCCAGGTCAGTTATGACGTCATTTGGTCCTGTTGCAAAAAGACAATAACTGCTAAGATCATGTTGTGAATGCAAAACTAACATGCATTTCTTGGAAAAAAAATATTTTACTGTATTTTCAAGTATTCTTTTTTTTTCTTTCCTTTATGTGAATGAAATATAATCTCTGAAATGGATAATATCCAACAAAGGAATAGCAGAAAAAAGTTCAATGATTTGCCCAACTAGCATATTCATTGTTGACCCAAAATTCATATCTGCCATTAGTCCTCACATTTGTGTAATAAAAACACCTTTACAAAAGAAGACATAAAGTGACTACATAAGTATTTAGAAAAGCATTTCACAGAAAAGAGCTGTGCAATCTCATTCACCATAATGAATTGTCTTGATCATTTGTAATTGTGAAATTTACAGTCTCTTTTTCACAGATCCCTCAAACCCCTTTCAGTTAATAGATTCTGATGTGTCCTTCCTTAAAGGAATCTTAAAGCTAGTGAGTTTTTGGCCAAACAGCTGGCTTAGGAGGTGGTTCTGGGATTCCACCGTCCGGTAGGAATGGCTTTCCATCGATCTAACCCCCATCTTTGGCCTAGACTTATTCAAGGAATTGTTCATGGGAACTGCTGACACTTTAGAAACTGGGGAATGCAAAGGGCGTCCTAGAGGTCCCTTTTTGGCTTTGTAATCCCCGTTCAGATGGGTCACAATCTCTGCTTTCTTTGGTGTGCAGTTATCAAGCAAACTTCTCTTTGATTGCAAACTCAGGTTTGCAGTCTTGCACTTGGAGACTATTTTGTTGCTAACAACGTCGTCCCGTACTGAGGAGAGAACAGGATAGTCATTGGGTCCATCTGACTTTCTTTGCAAAGATGGACTCTCACACTTGCTGGGGCGAAATTTCTTTTTGGCCCTAGCGTCGACACCGAAGTTCTCTCGTGTGGCAGGAGAGGAAACCCGTTGCAGGCTGTGGGGCGACTTTATCTCTTTCCTTTTCTTCTGTTGTCTCAGAGAGTCTCTGTCCTCATTTGAGACAGATGCATGGAAGGAAACCTTGGACTGGAAGACTGGTGTTGACTCTGTAGCCCTTGAGCTGCTAGTGGTAGTGCTGTTTTTAGTGTTATCACTTGTTTTGGCTGGGGAGACTTTGTCTTTCATCTGACTGCTACCTTGTTGCTGCTCAGCACCATTAGATATCAAAGTTTGCTGTTTGCTGTCATTATTGTAAGCTTTAGGTGTATTTTGCCCCTGCTCATCCTCCCTCTGTTGGTCCATCATATTAGCAGCTAACTCATGCTTTGCTGACTCAGGTGTCTTTGAAATGATTTGATTTTCTCTAAAGCTGACAAAAGAATCCTCACTAGGTGGAACTAAATCTCTCTTCTCTTCAGTGTCAGCTGTGCTACCTTCAGCAGAACCTTGCTTGGCTTTAACCCTCTCCTCCCCCATTTTACTATTTTCTTTAGAGTCTGACCATTGTGAGGCTGTCTCTGCTCTGATGCAGACTGACTCATCCTCCTCCTTCACATCACACGGTTCAGTAATTGATTTCCCACAACCCTCTTTATCAAGGTTCGGTGAGGGAGTGGGGTCAATTTCCTCTTTTTTGGGTGCAGCAGACTCTGAAGAGCCCATATGAAATGTACATTGCTCCAGCTCCACAAGCAGATCAGAGTAGTCCTCAGCAATGTCCTCAGTCTTTACGTTTGTATTGTTCGCATCATTGCGATATTCATTTGCACTGGTCTGTGTGGAGTCATCTGCTGTGGATACAGTGGGTTTTGAAGACTGCATTTCAGAGTTCTGGTTTAAGTGCAGTGAGCCTATGCTGGCAATACCACTATCTGAACTATTCTCTTGCAGACTGTCAGAGAGAGTCTTCCTCTTCTTACTTGCGGGCAAATCACAGTCATCCTCTTTGGAGGCAGATGCTTTGACAGGTCTAAGAACACCTCTGAATTTGAAGATTTTGTTCCCCCCTGACAGATGTTTTTCCATGTGACGATCAAACTGTTCCTTCTTAGAGAACGTATAGTTACAGGTGCTGCAGATAAAGGATTTTTTAATCACATGCATGACATCAGCACAGAGCTCACAGGTGTAGAGGGTGGTGTGTTTTGAATCCAGCTCATCCACCTCCTCATGTGCTCTCTTCAGGTGGTCTTTTAGTTCCTGCGCCTCCTGATAAGAGACTGGGCATTTGTGACACAGGAAAATCTTCTCCAAGTTGTGAACCACTAAATGTCTCTGAAGTTTGAATGGTTTGGGGAATTGTTTCCCACAGTGGTGGCAGTCTCTTGAGGGGTCTTTGCAATTGGGATGCATCTCCACACTTTTAGGTGTCTCTGTTTTGTGGAGGACCTCAAGTGGTGTTAATGTGCTCTGCTTCCCACTTGTTCCATTGTTGCTTTTAGTTTTGTGGAGTTTTGGCTCAGCTCCCTCTGTAGTTTTCCGCTCTCCCACGATGCTGTCTGTAGCCACAGCCTTCTCTTGTTCTTTCGTGGCTTTACTGGACTCTCTGCTGGTTTTGCTGGGGCGGTGCTGCATGATTGAGGTGATAAAGTTCTTCACAGCTGTCTCCTGCATGAAGCAGCCTGGAATGCCCAGCATGGAGCCCTGCGTCTGGCCCTTGCGGGCAAACTGGGTGGCATGCTCTCGTAAGTGTTCATTGTACATCCACACATCTGATATCTCCTTCAAGCACATTCCACAGGTCCAGATACCTGTCTTGTTCTTGGCATGTTTTTCCCTCAGATGGTCTCTCAGTTGCTCCCTGGAGCTGAACTTGCGCTGGACACACATGTAGCAGGTGGGGGGTGGAGAGGGGTTGTGGGACAGCTTGTGAAAGTTCAGCTCCCCCAGGGTGAGAAACCACGTGAAGCATACCTTGCACTTGTACTGCTTATCTTTGACCTTTATGCCGCCATCTTGCCGTTTCCTGCCTCGCCGCTCTGTTACTTTCTTGGATTTTTCAACATCTTTATTCTCTATGTCAACAGTTGCGATGGGAGGAGCCACTGAGATATCTTTATTAGAGTCGAAGAACTGGATTTCAGGAAGTTGAAATGTAGTGTTGATGTTTTGAATGTCTATGCTGTGGAAATTTGGTACGTTGTCTGTGACACTTGGCTCCGCAGGGTAGGAGGCAGAGGGCAGCGGCACAGGGCAAGGTGGCATTTCTGCTTTACAGGACGTTGCATCAGAGGATACAGTCGGGTCTGCAGGAAAGCCATTGTAGTCCCTGGAGCCACTCCATTCTATTGAAGATTTATCAATGGTGCTCTCAAGTGGATTTAAGAGGTCTCTGGCAAGCTCTTCAGTATTCTCATGAATGTCCTCATGATCATTAATGGCTTGTTTGACATCTGATAATGGCTTGGCATCACCCTTCAACGTGCTGTTATGGCACATATTCAACATGATGGCATCATCAATAGATATTGTCTCATATTCACAATGGCTGTTCTGATTGTCGATGAATGTTTGCTCTGCTTGGTTTTCCATGAACTGATCTTTATTTTGCATAAACATTTCAGGAGGAGGGTAGTCTTGAGTCAGATGTGGATTAGGTGATAGCTTCTGTCTTTTGTTTCTCTTGCTGTAAACCCTTGGGCACTTTTTCCTTTTCGCTTCCTCATCTCTGGGGAACAGCTGTGAGAACGTGGTGTCATCGTCGAGTAAGGCCTTCAGATCAGGACTTATGCCAGGAGGACTGAGAGGGGAGGAATTCAAGCAGGACAGAGGGTGTACCTCATCTGAAGGGTCACTGTTTTTCTCACATTTTATCTCAACTGCCACTTTTCTAAGAATCTCTTTGGCGAGGCTTTCTTCTGATCCTTTTTGTTCACACATCTCTTCCACAGCATACAATTTCTCTCTGGACTCATCACGTTCTCTGCTAACATCCTTGTCAACAATTACACCACAGTCCATGTTTATATCGTTACATACTTCTGCTGCTCCATTTGACATCTCTGTCACACTTGTACATTTCATCTCAGTGTTGTTTTGATTTAATTCCACAGTTTCATTGAGTACATTTGTCTCTTTTGTTGGAGAACTGGATACATCTTCAAAGCCACAGTTGGAAGCAACAGGGAGAGGGAATTCCTCTGTTTCAGTAATAGTTTTCTTAAGATGTTTATTGATTTTCATCTGATCCTCAGGAGACTTGCAGGGCTCTTGTAGTCCACGGTTTTGGAATTCAGGAGTTATGGCTTGAAGTATGTCTGTTTTTAATATATTTAGAAGCTCATCAGAGAAAGGGTCAGGCTTTATGTTTACCTCACTATTTTTGTTCTTCCTGGCTTTGTTATTCTTCTTTGTCTTTGTAGGCAGGGGAGGATTTTGGTGGCCTATTTCATCCACTATCACTGATGTACTTGTTTCAGTTGCCGTTCCCTCCAGGATTAAATCAGTCTCTGCTGTTTTAGATGTGAGGATGTTACTTGTCTCAGGACACAGAGTCTCCGACATCCCATCTATTTTTGTTGGGAAACAAGTCTGTGAATCATCTTTATGCCCTTTCTCTGTAGTTTGTGATGCTTCGTAAATAAGTATACTCCCTTGATGGCTTGGTGTTGTGTTTTCCAGGACAGTGTGTTTTTCTGCTCTGACCAAATGTTTCATGGCCTTATGTCTCTTTAGCCCTGGCACAGTCCTGAAACACATGGAGCAGATTTCACAGAGTACCTTTCCCTGTTGAGTGTTGTTCTGTACACTTGTCTTTTTTTGTGAGATTTCTTCTTGTACTTGATGGACTGTTGAACACTGGCCAGTCTCTATTGTTGGTTGTTTCTCTGATGGTTCTGCTGGTAGAGGCATTTGTTCATTTTCACAGATGATGAGTGGCTTAGGAGTGGGCGGACCATCTGAAATGTCTTTTCTGAGAAGTGTGGCGTCCTTCTCACAGGGAGCCTCAAGAATATCTGAATTCTCTGCTTCAACCTTGCTCAGGAGGTCAGCATGAATATGCAAATACTCAATAGATTCAAGTGGATTACGGCAAACCTCCAAATCCTTCTTTGCATCGCCAGTTGAGGAGTCAGTGCTTTTGATTTGAGGTGGGAGACCCAATGCAATGCATGTAAATTTCATACTCTCCTGGATGCTGCTACTGTCCAAGGGTTCATCTGGTAAACTTAGTTTAGCTGCAGGGTCTGAGTTCAATGGTATCTCTGTGTCTATGACTGTTGCGGTTTTGTTGAAAATCAGTGCGGGGTCGACACTCAGGTCACATGGTTCACAGTCATCTCTAGGACTCTGCTTGATGTCTGGCTTCTCTTCAGCTTTATTGGGTGGTGAAATTGGGATGTAGTCATATTGATTTAGTTGTGGAGGGTCATCTGATATGCCATTGTAGTTCAGCGGGCTAAGCTTGAAATCATACAATGGGTCTCTCTTTGTGAGGCCCTCTGATGCCTCTGATGGCTCTGCTGTGCTGCTCATGGGAAGTGGGGAGGGTATGGTGGCTTCAGTGCTGGGAATTTTACACTCTGTGAGTCCCAGGTCCAGTTGAGGTGGGCTTATCAAAGCATACTCCATCTCAGCTGTTGTGGTCAGTCGTTCATCATTGTGCAAAGCCTCTTTGATATTTTGGTTATCATCTTTGTTTCGGGGGGATTTCATGTTTTGAATTGATCCTTGGTCAATGTTTACATTATTGCATTTGTTCTGTGACTGACATGGATCCTCATGTATGTCCAGTTTCTCCATTGAAGTGTGGGGAGAAGTTGAAAAAGTAGGACTGGTTGGTGGAACAGATTGTAGAATCAGACTCTGACTTTCTTCCATATCCCCTGGTGAATTCTGGTGACTTGCCATGAGATGAATGGGAAGATGTTCTTCGATGTCCTTAACATTCAAAATCTCTGCTTCTTGTTTCTGAATGGTGTCAAAAGCAAGACCCATTTCAGTTTTGTTGTGATTAAATGGAATAACTTTGCAGGCATGAGTATCCAGGATGGCATCAGACTGTGAGAGGGTCAACAGACTGCTTTCTCCCTCTATGGAATTAGTACTTTGAAAGGGTGAGCAGTGACTGGTACACTCTGTATTGGTTTCCATCAGTATTGGACTGCAAGGCTTATCTGTGGTGACTATCTCCATTGACATATTAGTTGTTTGACCAGCACTGTAAATCTCAGGAGGGCTGCAATTTTGAGAGGCACCAAGTCCAATCAAATCATCTTGTTTTGGTATGTCAACAGCAATTTCACATTCCTCTCTCAAATTGTCTGAGCGCTCCACTTTCAATTCACCAGTAGGTGATGAACAAAAGTCTTCAGAATTATTATGGATATCAGTGGATATCCGTCCTTCCAATGCCTTTTCCACCACATCCTCCATGCTCTCGCCCAAGTTTAGGCTGGTGTCTGTTAGAGCTGGAGGTGAAGGATGGCTGTCAGATTGATCAGTTATTCCCTTCACTGCCTCTGCTTCCTCGTGCTCATCGATGGTAGAATGTTCTGGAATGTCAGTATTGCTTTTAAAGAGTTTGTTCACGTTGTCCTCTGTTTTACTGTTTTCACAGGTCTCCTCAGCCACATGTGAGTCATGCATCTCGATATCTGAGCAGTGAGCAGACTCAATCATATTACTATCCTCAGGAATATCTTCCTCAACTGATATGACTTTAGTCTCTGCCCTGCTATCATTGTTTTCTATGGGCTCACTTGGCTGCAATAAAATTGGATGGTTTCCATCAACTGTGGGGTCAATGCTGTTAGAGAGAGATGACTGTGACTCATTCAAAATGAATTCAATATCATCCTTCCGCTCATTGATATTTGGAGGTGATAATATATTCTCCTTCTCAGTAATTGCTTCCTTTTCACTATGATCTCCTCTCTCAACTGCATCAGTCGTCTGACATTCAATTTCTAGATGTTGTTGACTCTTGAGAGAGGTGACATTCAATTCCTCCTGTTCTGGTATAATGGGTTCTTTTTTGAATATGGAATCTGAAATCACCTCCAGGCTTTTCATCAGGTTTTCAGCATATCTCTTTTGTTCTAAAATCTCCTCCTTTGTTTCTGTGGGAGTCCCTGTTTCAACATTTGTGTCCTCTGATTTTTGGTTATGATGCAGCTGAGAGTGTTCAATGTGTGAGACTGTGGTTATCAAATTTGGTGTATCATCCTCTTTTTCAGTAAAATGTTCAAGGGCTCCTGGTTCATTGTGGGTTGGAGTGTGAGGACTATGGTGTCCACCCATCAACTCAAACTGGAATGGACTGGACCATGGGAGACCTGGCTCAGTGAAATGTTCTGTTGGCATACTAGTCACTGGCACGTCTATGGTTTGCACAGGGCAACTCATATCCAGACCAGTGCCATCATCCGATTCATCACCCAGACGTAAAGGAGAAAACTTGCTCATTTGCAACTGCTTGGGGACATCCTCAGATAGTAATGGTGGGCTTTGCATCTTAGTTGTCTGGAGCTGGTTTTCAAGTTCATTCACTATTCTCTTTATCTCTAGCTCATCCTCTGATGCGCAGCTGTTGAGATTTGTGCTGTAGTCCATTATTTTTTCTGGCAGAGACAAAGGAACATGATTGTAATCTGATTTCTTTTCATTTGATTTCTCACAGTTGCCTTTGTATTGAGATATCTCATCTGGTAGCACTGGGCTGACATCCACCATAAGGCCCCAGTCCCTTTGTTCCAGAAAGGGAGAGAAGGATGATACAAACTCTTCCTTTTTATCAATTGTACTTTCTATTGCACTGAAACTCTCTTTCTGCATTGGCATATCTGCGTAAAGGCCGTTGTCAAAACCTGCGAGGTCCCCAAACATGGATGAGGTGTCAAATGAAAGTGGGGATTTCATGAGCCCCTGGTCCTGGTCCAGGGGGTAGGGCATGAGGTGGGACGTGTCTTTCTGTATCAGTGGGCCTTGGGTTTCAGTTGGGGATAGGCACACCTCATCCATCAGAGAGGTGCAAAGAGATGCTGACTTGGGGTCCAAGTCATTGACTAAAGTAACTGCCTCTTTCACCATGCAGACACTGTCACTCTGTTTTTCAAATATGGTACTGTCTGATAGCTTTGGCTGTGTAGCTTGGGGTCCCTCACTGTCTCTTCTTCTGCACACAGATTTTCCCTTTGTGTTTCTCTCGTTATTAAAATCAGTTTCTCTGTTGACGGTAGGGGAGTGTGAGTCAAACTGTAGTTGCTTGACATCTGTACTGCTAGATTGTGTTGATTCTTCTTTGGGGCAAGTTCTGTCTATTCTCTGTGGGCTGCTTCTGTCAGAATTGATTGCTGTGCCAGTTTCTTTGCTATATGACTCCAGCTTCTCTCTTGATATTGTGTGTGAGCTTCTGCATTTTTCAAGGTTTCTGATTGTATCCCTTGCCTTAAGTGGGGATGACACTAGATCGGCATCTTCTGGATTTGAATGACAGCTCTTTGGGGCCTCTGCATTGTCTTTGCTATCAGAAAGAATAGCTTTATCAGTTTTATAGTTCTTGACAGATTTAGTGAATGTCAGTGCTAGTGTGCTGGATTCTTTACACAACTTCTGTGGTGAGGACCTTTCATAGATTTTTTGGTCTGGGGGCTCTTTCCTCTTGATTTCCATCTTCTTCTCACAGTCTGAGTCAGTGCGGTCAGTGCTTTTGGGGCTGTTGATACTATCGCTAGAAACACTCACAGATGTGCTGAGTTCACTGCTAGTGGATGACCTGCTTCCCCTCCTCCTGAGTCTCTGGTGAGAAACATGCTTCTCAGGGGAGAGGGAAACCTCTTCACTCTTCTTCACCTCAAAACACTCCTTTGACTCATGTCTCCATGCAGCCTGGTCCCTCTCACTTCTTGCTCTCCATTTGCACTCTTTAGTGTATGTGTATTTGCAACGACTACTTTGACTCAGGCGGCCTTGGCTTGCTATCTTTACAGGCTCACACTCATCATCTGAGTCCGAAACATAGTCATATTCTCCGAACGCAGGGTTCTGTACAGTGGGAGTCAGTCTCTCCATTACCAGGGAGAACTGGAGGTTTTTGGTACCTTTAACATGGAGCTTATGGAGCTTATTTTTCTGTTGAACTATTTTGTGAATAAGTTCTTTGCTCCAGGTACCCCCTCCAGTTCTTTTCCTCTTATTCTCTTTTACTGCAGTTCTTGAGGTTGGGGATGTGGAGGCCTGGGAAGGGGTTGACCCTCTAAATACAGAGCTGTCCTGAAAGCTTTTAACACCACAACGCTCAGAAAACTTGCTGGATAAGAGAAATCTTGGAGTACTTGTGTTTTCGTCCTCACTCTTGCACAGCTTTCTTGCCTCTTTCACTTTGCTGTCTTGTTCCCTCATCTTCCCCCCTGAGGCAATTCTTGAATTTTTATGAGAGACTCCTTTTTTGATGTTAATTTTCTCATCTTGTTCCAAATTCAGAGATATTTTCTCAAGTTTGCTTTCTCTGTACTGTTTATCTGTCTCTGGGCTCTCAACATCGGAGTCATAAAGATACTTTCCCTGTGTCAGAGTCCTGTCATCATCTGTTGCTTGTTTACTTTTGCTCTCAAAGACCATGGATTCTTTGGTTTTCAAAGATTGTTTGTTTGATGTTGCTTTGACAGTGGTGAGGTCATCATCAGCAAATGCATCTATAAAGCTGCTGTCTATCTCTGCATTGTCTGACTGATATCCAAGTCCATTCAAGGCTTCTGTGATTAGGCTGTCTAACTTGGCATCCTCCATTTCCAATTCAGGGAGAGGGACAGGAAGGTTGCCAGGACCAGAGAACAAGCTGAGTTTCATTGGGTCATCCTTGTTGTCTCCCTTTGTCTCACTGTCAGATATCAGCTCTCCATTTTTATTGAGGCCCAACAGAGAGAGATGAAGTTCAGATGGGCACCTTGACATAGAGACACTAGACCCAGAAGATGCAGCTTTTGACAGTTCGGTCTGAAACTTTCTGCTGTCCTCCATCTTCGATATGTCTTTGAGGTCATTTTGTGCAAAAGCATGCTGAGCACAGTATTGCTTATGGCCTAGAAATGAGGCCAGATTGTTGAAATTCTGATCACACTGCTTACATGTCAGAAGCACGTCTAGCTGGTCAAGATTTGCTGTGGCTAAAGAGGTGGCTAACAGCTGATGTGCAGAGTATGGTGGTGGAGGCTGGTGATGATCCACCCCGAAGCTATCCATATAACCCTTATTTCCATCCATAGCAGTCTTTGGATGTACATTGTTTTGCAGGTAGCTCATCATGTCGTCTTTGGCTCTGTCTGGTGCATAAGGAAGGTTTCGGGGGGCATCAGAATGAAATTGGTGAGGGTTAGTGCTTAGGTGATCTGACGGTAATTGAGTTTTGGCTTGGTGCTGGTGATAAAATGGGTGAGGGGGACCTGCCTTTGATATCTGACTGTCCTCTGAACTGAGGTTAACAGGGCTGGTGGATG
This sequence comes from Centroberyx gerrardi, assembly GCF_048128805.1. Taxonomy (NCBI): domain Eukaryota; kingdom Metazoa; phylum Chordata; class Actinopteri; order Beryciformes; family Berycidae; genus Centroberyx; species Centroberyx gerrardi. Next base: position 19,207,316 of record NC_136000.1, read on the forward strand.
CTGGAGAGAGGGAGGAGCAAGTACTGCTAGATGTGGGGTTATGGACCGGGGAGGGCAAGGGGGATTCATAAGGTGACACCATCATAAGTCCCATAGGTGGAACTTGTAATGGTGGATAGCCATAGTTTCTCGACGATGCCCCTGGAAGAGATTGGTTTAGTCCAAAATATGTAGCTTTATTTTTGGACTCACAGACTTGTGCATGGCTCATCTCTACTTTAAAAGATGATATTGTACTACTGCTGTGCTTGACAGTTTCCTGTCTTTGGTTAGAAAAACCTTCACTAGGTCTGTTGTTTTGAAATGAGCTGGGGCTTTTCAGGGAGCTATTTTTGTGTGATTTACTATCATCTTGCCAGTCAGAGGGGGAAACCATGTAAGCCAATTTTTGGTTGCTTAGTTGCCTAGATAACTCAATTCTGTTTTGGCTGGGCATGGCAGAGGTTAGGCGTATCTGCTGCCAGGGCATTCTGCCATTTTTAGATGGGTTTGGCCTTTGGTCGAGTGCTGGCTGATTCTGAAACTGAAACTTATCATTCATATCAGCATATGGAATTGTGTTTTGATCAGCTGGTGAATATGTCTTATTAGGTCCCTCCCACGAATGTGGTAATCTGTTATGAACTTTGTTGTTGATATTTTTATCAAAAGGCACTGAACCCATGTGAATGTTACTGAGTGGAGGGCTGTTGTATGTTTTGTTCGGAAAGTGCATTTGGGAGCTTGGACCTTGTGCAATATTTCTTGCATGGTGCACACTTCCTTGGATGAGTGTTCTCTGGCTGGCAGCTGTGTCTTTGGGGTGGCAGTTCCTCTTACTCCCCGAGGTGATGGCTGCATCCCTACTGTCTGCCTGTCCAAAAGCCTCGGTGCTCTCTGGCAGGGCACCCTTCCCCTGCTCTGACTGCTGCGAACTGGAGCCAGAGCTGTCACTACTGGCTGAGTCCTCACTCAGACTCCTGGGACAGTGCATAGAGGATGCTGCCCCTTGTGGAGCTTGAATATACTGTGATGGTGGGGGGTGGGGATAAGAGGTTCTATCCTCTGGCTGCTGTTCATTACTGAACTGAGAGTTGTTTTGAGCGATGTCTTGGCCCTCTCCAGACGTAAAGGAAAAAGAGTTATGGGTCACATGAACAGAACTGAGGGAGGAGTCTGTAAAGTCTTGGGACTGGGGGTTCTGTTCACAGGGAAAAGAGTCAGAGGTTGATTCTTCCAGAAACTGATATCCATATTGAAATGGACCAGGCACAAATGCACTTGCCTTATTGGCCTCTGTGAGGGCAGTGGATTTTTGTGATGAAATCCCATAGTTAGCACCATTAAAAGTCCTTTCAGGAGACTGCCATGCATTAGAGCCACTCAGCTGAAAGTCTGCCAAGAGCAGCTGGCTGCCAGGCTGTGCATTGTTATTCTCCATTGGGGCTGGCTGCTGCTGCTGCTGGGACAGGGGTGGATGTTGGTGGGTAGAGGTTCCACCTGAGGAACCCAGTGCCTGTGAGGTATAGCTTGGGGAGGTAAGGTTGGAGGAGGCCTCCTGGAAGCAGCGGCTGTAGTTGAGCTCCTCTTGCTGCAGCTCGGCCTCTCTCTCTGGTATACTGGGCACGTGGAACCTGTAGCTGCCCGAGACTGGGCCACGACTGGCCTCCAGCTTCTTGGGTGGCGAGACCTTCTGCTGTGGGTAGGCAATACCGATGTTGGGGTTGGAGCGTGGATTTGTGATGCTCAGTCTGTACAGCTGCTGAGGGTTGCCACGCTCCGACTTTCCCGACCGCTTGCCCTTCTCTCGGCTGCGGCCCTTTCCGCTCGGGGACTGGGGGCTGCCTTTGCCACTCGGCCAAGTCCTGTCAGTGGCAAATTTTGATCTGTTCTGCAGTGACCTGAAGTCAATCTTCCCTGTCTGCTGTGGCCGTATTACAGCCTCACGTTGCTGAGAATAGTCCCTTTCCTTGTCTAATTTTTCAATCTTGGCCCCTCTGCTGCTGGCCCTGGCCTCAGCGCCCGTGCTTGAAAAGTGCTCTGAAGACTCCTTTGTGGTTTTGTCACTCTGCTGCTCCAGCGTCGTCCCCTCATCCTGCAGTTTGGACTCAGCGTCCAGCTCTTTGACAGCGTACTTACGCTGAGTCTCTCCTGCCATGGTGCACGAGGCGTGCTGTGAAGGCCTGGTCCTCAGAAGTGCTATCTGGGAGACAGGGGCATGGTCCTCTGGGTAGTATGAATCAGTAAGCTTCCAGTGGCAGGAACTGCAGGGACAGGGCTGCTCGCTGCAGGCTCATCTCTTCACTTTCATTGTGAACCACTGATCTGGCACCAGCATAAAGGAGACCTAAGGAGACAGAATAGAGATGGGTCAGATCAAATGCTTTTGTAATCCAACAAAAACATGAAAGTGGTAAGATAATTTCTAATTAAAGTTGGTGACACTATATTCAAATAAACAAGCACATTCAAAGAAAAGGAAAAGCATATGTTTTGTTTCAAAATAAACAAAATACATCCATTCTTTTATCCAAGTATTATATATAGAAAATAGAATAAAAAGAGTTATTAAAAGATATCTTCTCACACAATTAATTGAGAAGATACATGTTTAAATAAGCAATTCAAAGATCAACATTGTTGTGTAGAAGACAGAGAAGTACAACTGCAATCTTCCCGGCTTTTGCCAGTAGAGAGCACTATTGCAACATTACACACTAGTGGTGTCATGGACTGCACAAAGAACCAGTGTAATCAATAGTGAAATTTATAATACTGCCAAACTTATTCTCCAAGATACTGCTAACACTTAAATTCCATATTACTGACTACAATAACAAGACTTGTCAAACAAACAAATATTATAATATCTGAGTGTTTGTTTCCTGCTGTCTGTGACCTTGCTTGACATCAGTGAATTGATGGCAGTAGTATTACAGACAAAATCCTTTACATAAACAATCAGGCAAAGAATCCAGTTTGGTCTTGAAATGATGAAGCACAGTACTGAGGATGAGAAGAATACAGTATAGGGATCCAAAAGGCACTGCCAATACATGAATCACAGACTCCTTAAGAACAGGGACACAATGCCACAGTGTTCTAATGCTGCGGAGGGCTGCAGGTTTAGATCATGGAGGAATATCAGGGATTAGTCAGTCAGCCATTAGACAGTGAGAATTGCGGGCACACTGACGTTTGTTGCCTTTCCTCAGGCATCCCAGACACCGCTGCTCAGGTCCCAGTTTACTTTGGCCCTCTGCTGCCGCGGCTTCTTTTGAGGTCAGACCAGAAGCAGCTCAGAGTTAGCACCGAAATGTCATTTCTGGGTCTGTCAGCCAAAGTACCATCCCTCCTTCTTCTCTGTTTCCCCCGGCTGTTACCAAAGCCAACATTCGGGGGTGGCAGGGTGACCTAGTGGTTGTAGAGACCACCATTCAGTCGGAGGGCTCGGGTTCAAACCTCTGTTTTGTTTTGGCTACCGACTGCTCTGCTGAAGTGTCCTTGAGCAAGACACTGAATTCCTACCAGCTCCAGGGAAGTTGAGACCCTACATCGCTATTATTTGATTTCAATGACAGTACATGGAAAATGTGGCCTATGTGAACACTGTTGCACAGAATTTGTGGCCTCTCTGTTCCATAGCTTTTTAGACCACTTGGGCACCATAATCAAACATCTACTTAAGAACTTGAGAGTGCAATGACTGTAGTCCTGACAGCTCTTCTTGCATAAAGCGTCCTATTAAACTATTTTAGCCACTAAATGAGACATGATGTCAATGAGAGCCTTCTTGTCGTGTTAAAGGAGAAGCAGACATGTTCCAGTGCAGACCTCTACAGTAGATGCAATGCAAAGATGTTGGAAAAATATCTGCTGAAACTCCATCCTCATCAGTCTCACAGACGATAGAGGTGTGGCTGTTAAGCCCTCTGGGGGTCACATTAAGATCAACACCTGATTTTCCATTCTCTGGTTAACGTAATGGCACTGAATGTTTGGCTTGACTGCTCTCCTCACTCTCTCAAGTAGATAACACACACACACTCTCTCAAGTAGATAACACACACACACACACGCACATACACACACACACACATGCATATACGCACACACATATGTCCTTGTCCTATAGCCCATAGGCCTATGCCCCTGACCTTCATGGCCCTGTGACACACATGGCTCTGTCTCTGTACAGCACTACTTTACTCTGTAATTGCATTTCACAAACAATAGTTAGCTATGGACAAGATCACTGAACCATGAGAGGAATGACCACTTTCATGGCAAGTGTGGCTTTCTTTTACCATTTCAATCAACAGCTGTAAGTATTAATATATAGTTTTCAGGTGCAAGGAGTCCAGAACTTTCAGCATTTCAGTCTGTAGGATATATAGATATATACAAATGTATTTTTAAAATAAATGGCTATATTGTTATTACATGGAATGTAATAACTACATGTTCTATTTTGAAAGAATTAAATTCCATGACAATATCCAGAGACTAGATTATGGCCAAACCTATAGTGAGAGGAGAGAAGCCCCAAAGCCCAACAATACTTGTGAAGTTTTTCCAAAATGTCCACAAAGTTCTCCTCAACACATATAGCAATGTTTAATAAAGCCTGGGCTCCATAGCCTGGGCTGCATGGATGGAAAATGTGTACTCTTGATATTTCTGAAACACACCTTCAGTACATTCCTTTCCTAGAGATCCTATCAGATCATCTCAGCACTAGGGTTATGATAAGATTGTTTGCCATAACATTAGTACTGATTCTCAGGAGGATAGTGACAGAGTGCACACACAGGAATCCTCTGTGAACTCTGCCAAAATAACACAACTAGCTAAAGAAAACCAAATACAATCATGATGAAATATGGTCCATTTCACACTTAAAGGCACAGCACTTTTAAAAAAGACAGAGAGAAGCCTAAGACAACATCTGGTGACCTCAGTGGCAGTATATGGAGAAACTGCACAGCCTGTTGACTGCTTTACAGCATGAGTGTGGGCTCACAGCCCCACTGGAGTAGATTGAAGAGGCTCTAGGGGCCACTACTGTAGAACTGTGGTCCCAAAGGGCAAAATTTATTCAGTATGAAGTCAAGGCCCTTTCATGGGTACAAAGGGGAGGACAGGGCCTGGGGACGCAGAAATCAGATGACATGGCTTGGATGGCCAGATAGCACCAGACAAATGGAGAAGCAAGATATGGCCCCCCACTGCGACCCAGACCCAGAGGGATCACTCCCTGGCATGTGTTTCCTTGACTCATCAGCCTTTGGTAAACCTCCCAGAGGTATTTAGCAGGTTGGGAGGGAGGCTTGAGGCTGAGTCCTGGCTGGGTTTGGGTCTGGCTGTGAAAAATCACATCCCCTCTACAGCTCCACTGAATCTGAAAGCCGGAGTGTCTGCTGCTATCTCTGCCACTGGCTGGGGAAACTGGTGTGAACGGCCCTGCCAGCGTCTCCACCAGGCAGCGCTTGATCCAGCTCTGCAGAGTCAACAGTCAGAATCATACATCATGTCACCACGTATTTGCCCTGGCCAGCCGGTGCGGGCGGGGGGTGAGGATGCGTGCCTCCGGCAACAAAAAGAGCAGTGCGAGGATCACATGGGCCTTACAGAAGTAGCACCAAAGCCTGAGCTGTCAGTTCACAAAGACGATGGGGTCATTTATATCCTAACAAATGCCTGGTTCACTTCCCCCCAGCCTTGGCAGCCTGAGTGGCTCAGTAACTCTGCCCTTACACCAGTCTCCTCCTCACAAGCCACAATTACTTCACACACACAGACTTTACGCATGTCAATCTGCCAATTTGGTGGCGTCTTTGATACGGCTTATTCTGTTTTATCTTGAGAGTATAAATTGCTCTTGGATTGTGAATAAAGACAGTGTGGTGGTGACAGAATTGTTAGCTGGGCACAACTTGATATCAAATCCTGTGTGACTGGTCTAAAATTTGTTCAATAAAAGTGCGTTTTAGTGGGGTTTTACAAGTCAATTAAGGCAGTGTGTGTGTGTGTGTTCTTCAGGCCTAGTGTCAAATCACCGAGCCTCACCAGCAGCGGCGCCCCATATGGCTACACCACAACACCACCCTGGCGCTAGAGACTGCTGAGTGTTGACGAACGGCTGTGTTTGTGGTGTAGGTGTGTGTGTGTGCATGTGTGTGAGTGTGTGTGTGTGTGTGTGTGTGTGTGTATGTATGTACGTGTGTGTGACTGAGAAAAAATGGAGGAACTAGGGTTTTTTCATTATTTGCACAAGAGCCTGTATTGGTTTGTCTCGGAGATGAGGGAGTGGGTAAAAGGTGCTTGAATGAAAACTCAATTTCCTGAAAGTCTTTTCCCTGTCATTTTGGTGCAGGATGTATGTGGTGTTGGTTTGAGTGAAAATATGCTGGTAGCACTGTGAAAATCTCTGTCGATTCATCACATCGGTGCCTTAAGCCCGTAATTGCTTTTGCAATTTCTATTTTCCAAGAGGCCCAAGCCCCCAAATGAGCTCCGTATCTCTCAAAGTCAGTTAGCTTAAAATACTACAGGCTCAGTGGCTCTTTCTTAAGCTATATTTCTGTTGACGAGCATTCTGTAACAGCAGAGTATACTGAGACGGCTACAATAAACTGTAAAAGCAGACTGTTACCACCACAGTATAAAACAACCAATAGAGGCTAGTTGAATAGTGCACCAGAAATTTAACATATGTGCAACCCACCACACAAAGTAGATAGATCCTGAAGACAATGTCCCTCCAGAGACACAGAGCATTACTAGAGCCAAGGAGGGCCAGTGGCCAGTAGAGCAATCCACTTCTACACACAATGGCTCCTTTTATAACAATGTAAATCAATAAGCAGCATTAAGAGGAATTTCCCAACATATTCAGCTTTTCCAGACGCTCCCACAGTGAAGTATCACCATACAGTAGCTCCAAAGACCTCAGTCTGAGAGAGGGAAGATGGGGAGGGGTGGGGGGGTGAAAGGTGATGAGAAGAGATGAGATCAGGAAGATGGTGGAGGAGAGGAGAGGAGAGGAGGAGAGGAGAGGAGAGGAGAGGAGAGGAGGAGAGGAGAGGAGAGGAGAGGAGAGGAGAGTGCTGTGAAGCCCACTACACAGTGGTCTGTGTAATCTGGGGGATGCAGGCGGGAGGATCAGGTAGCAGAATAAAAGCTGTCTGACTGCTCTCCTCACACCTCTCCCAGCATGACTGGCCCAGAGAAGGGAATGCTCAGTGAGAACGGCTGGCCCGGGGCCCGTGCCGGGGTGCGCCGCCAAAACCTCGGTCAGCGTGCCTGCCTACTCTCCTATATTTTTGGAAACATCCATTATCCAAGCAATTTGCCTTAAAGATCTCTGTGCTTAAGGCCATTCAAAGGCAGACTGGGAGGAGAGATATGCTAGCAATGGGAAGAGAGCCCGGGCAGCACTTCGTCAGAATGCCTCCATAATTTATCAGGAATTGCAGAAAGTATACTATAACGTACCACCATGATTAATCAGTACAGTGGGATGACATGATTTGTTTGTATGCCCTTTAGATGTGGATGTGTTAACACTGGCAGTCTGTCAGTCGTTTACAAACTTAATTTCTCCATTTGTGATTTACGTCACAGAGAATAATTACCAAGTCATCTGTCTTCCTCGCTGCTGGTGACGTTTTGTCAGAAGCCATCAGAATATTTGAAGGATGCCAGAGAAACCAACGTCTCAGCACTCCAAATGAAACAGTGAGCAAAATACTGTAGGAGGCTTGTTATGCCCGTGCCTCCCCACCTCCACCACCCCTAACCCCACCCTTAACCCAGTGCGGTTAGCTACACAGTGGGGAAGATGGAAGGAGTGTGTGTGTGGTGTGTGCTTGTGTTTGTGTGTGTGTGTGTGCATGCATGTGTGTGTGTGTGTGTGTGTGTGTGTCTAAGGGGGTTTTGGTGTGTAATTCCAGAAGCTCCCCTTACCCCCTCCCAAGTTTTTCCTCTTTCTCAGACGAGGTTTTTTTTTTCTTCTAACCACTGGATTCTGGACTCAGTCTGTTTCCATATTGCGAACCACAGCATTCCACAAACATGATGGAATCTTTGTTTTAGAGTGTTTAAAAGTTATTTTTTCCTCTTTTTGACACAGTTTCCCTAATTTCTGCATGGCTATGGAATATTACTTGTGTGGCTGTGCAAGAAATGAGGGAAAGTGTGTGATATACTGTAGTAGCGAGTATAGAGTAGAACAGGATATTAGTGAAAAGGGTAAGGTAGACAAAATTTCCTGACGCCTGCTTAATATAACCATGATAACCTTATCCTTAATGAACAAAGTCCTCTTTTAGGGTTTTATTCCTTCTACATTCCTTTATTCAGCGTATCAATATTTGCTTGTCCCTTCTTCTGCTGGCCAGAGTATTTGGTTGCTGCTCAAAATCAGCAGAGTTTTATTAAATGTAAAAGAAACTTTGGAGGGGGCAGATGGAGATTTATTAACGACAGTCCTTTGTAACCTCAACCTCAATTATCTCAGAGCAGCAGTTATGTCTGAGGGTAGGCTCTTGCGTTTTAATGTGCGAATATTTAACCGAGAAGGTTTATATTATAGCACATACTAAAAACCTTACCACTTGAAAAGCTGCCTATGATTGACTCACTGATATTTAGATATTTAGAAGGTAAGGGACACTCAATCAACAATTTCTTTGCCTATCCACACACCTAAAACAGACTGCAGCGTCTTGACCTCTCAGTAATTAAACCCTGGTTGAGCGGTGACTAGGGTGAGTGCCATTTTAAGGTGAAACAATATTGAATCTGGATGTGCTGTATGGACCCCCCACACACATAAACAGGAGATGGAGAATGAAATATGGAGACCTTGAGTTCAACCGTTTCTGCCGCACATTGCAAGGAAATCATAAATCTTTAGATGTAATTGTGCTTAAAACTGCTAATGAGAGCCAAATAGCCAATAAAATCTATTTCAGAATCTCTCCTCCAATGTTGCCATATTGTAACTGTATCAGATAGAAACAAAACTTCTTTGAACCTATTTAAAGGGCAGACTGGGAGAGTGTAAACCCAACACACATCCTTAGGAAAACAAAGTCTGGACAAAGTGCATTTTTCTCAGAGGATGTGACAGATGTTATTGTAACATTCTCTCTCCCTCTCTCCTCTTCCCTCTTTCTTTCAGCTGTGCATGTGCATATAAACACACACACACACACACACACACACACACACACACACACACAGTCTAATCTAGCCAGCTTGTAGCTGTATCTAGTATGAAAATATGTGTTTTTTTCCAGTTAAACAGACATTCAGTAGATCCTAGGAGCATTAGTGAACAGGCCCCCATTGATCAATGTGAATTTAGGAGTGTATTACAGAGGAAGCCTCTTATTTACATAGGGACTCCATGCTTTGCTCAATTAACATTTACATATCCTCTACCACAAGGAAGCCAGAGGCTGTGAGAGGAGCTTGACCATGGGGGAGAGTCCAGAGATGAGACTGGGCCTGCTGAGGCAGAGTTACAACCTGAGTGTCAGCGGCCTCAGGGGACTAAGCCTTGTCTTAGTGACCCGTAGCCCTCCTTCCCATGAATCATTGAGACAGACTCATCTAAGACAGGCGTGCACGGGCAGGCAAGGCTCTAGATAATTGTGTCCTCCTGTCACTAACGCCACGCGTTTTGACAGCAGCTCCTTTGCCCTCGTAGGTGAATAAATGGCAGCAAACTTATTCACTTACTCAGCAATACACATGCTTCTATTTGTGCAGTATAACTGTGTATGATAGCAAAGCCCAGAATGCTTTTAGGCAGTACTGAGGGTACGATGACACAAAAGCTCAATAATGATTTTTACAGGTGGCATAACACTGATGCTTTTAAGCAAAGGTTAATATTTTGAGCAGTCAGGAAATCCTATATTCCTCTGAAAAAAAAAAAACTGAAGCAAACTTGCAAGCATCTGGAATTTGAAGCATTTCATGTGTTCCAGTGTAATAAATAGGTTACATGTATGGCATGGACCATATAAAGTTGGATAATCAGGTCTGATCTTGTTAAAAGAAACATGCCATTCTGGCTTGATTTATTGATTTGTACACATTTGATAACCTTTGGTGAGTATGATAAATATGGAAAAAGAGTGACTCTGGTTCTTTGCCTATGGGGTTACATTTGGGAAAAAATACCCTGAAGTGTGAACAAGGCAGGTTTGAAGTGGCAGAGTTAGCTTCCATGGAAGAATACATAATGTTTGCATGGTCTAAACCTCAAACTACCTGCAGGCCACACTCATAACCTTTCACCTTTAGGTAAGACCTTTGCTTGTGAGGCTTAGAGGGAGGATTCCATCCCTTATGTCTCCAGACAGGTAAACAGACAGTCAAGTGCCAACACGTGACTGTGAAAGGGGTTTTCCTAAAAGCTGGGGAAAGTAGGCTACATAAAAGCACCACATATCATTGCCAAATGAAACTCATGAAATATAGTGCGCCTGTGAGGCTGCAAAGCCGCTGGATACATAAAAGCACTCGCATATTTGTGAATGAGTCTTTGATGTGAGGTTATGTTTTCAATCAGGAGAGAAGGACCATGTGAGAATGTTTGTTTCAGGTTTGCATGAATGAATTGAGTGTGTGTGTGTGTGTGTGAGTGCATTCGCACACTTGCTTGGGTATAATTGTGTATGGCTCTGTGACTGTGCTTGGGCAGTATTCATGCATGCAAGTGCTTTCATGTACAATATGAGTATCTGTTGCAAAGTATGTATGATTGTTGGGCATGAACTTCAAATCGGTAGCGTGTTTTTGTTTGAGTTGCAGGTATAATGTTACTTTTCTAAGCCCCAGTAGATGAATGAAAATGTTTCAAATTGAATACTGTATTGCTCGGGGCACAGGCTGGCTCGCAGACATTCAGTTTAAAGGGAGAGCGGATTGATGGGCAGGAAGTGATACATTTCCTATAGACTTGGCACCATGTACTGTGTGATGTATGCTGAGGAAAACAGCTCAAGAATAAAAGCAGGAGGGCGAGTTGGAGAAAAGAAAAGGCCAGAAAACCCTCGTCTGTAAACTTCCACCTTCTAAAGTTCCTCTGCTTCAAACCACAGTGCCAGATGCATCGTCCTGCCTCCCACTCCCTTTCTTTCTTTCTTTCTTTCTTTCTTCTTTTCCCTACGCATCACACACACACACACACACACACACACACACACATGCACGCACACATGCGCTAAAGCAAATCTCTTTCTTCAGTTTTGCATTAGGTCACAGGAACTGAGGGGCAGGTGGGAGTTGCTGCTGGGGGGAAACAAAAACATTTGTGAAAGAGTTGGGATGAATGCTCGTGGCGCAATCCCATGATTGACAGTCAGGATGTAATGCTATGCAGCAACAGAGCTAACTCAAAGAATAAGACTAAGATCATGCGGGGAGGTTATATAGAGTTGAGCGTTATAAAAGCGGTGATGGCAATAGCTGTGGGAGAGACTGATCGGTTTGTTTCTCCACTAACACAATACCGGTACGTATTATTTTAAGAGATGGGTGTTGAGAAGCAGAGTAGCAAAAAAAACAATACACTGAGTATTATTTTTCTCTCTCTTTTTTATTTTTTAGTCCAGAATGTATCAATGCCAAAATCAGTAGTCTCCTGGCCGACGGCAAAGAGGGAATTCCGGGCACAGTGTGCGTGAGTCACTTTCTACCAGCATTTTCCAAATTCACCCTGCCTGCCTGCCTGCCTGCCTGCCTGCCTGCCTGCCTTTAAATAGTCCAAGGAAATGTCCAAATGACCTAATTACGACTCAGGCTTTTCTAAGTAGCCTATGTCAACGCATGACATGGTATTCTAAAAGCTAGTCACTAAAAAGCAGTACTTTTGGTGGCACTGAAGAATGTTTTTCATCTGTTTGGTTTCTGTTATGGTGGGACAGTGAGCTGGATTCTGTCTGTGTCTATGTTTCTCTCTGTTGTGTCTTGGTACTCAAAGCTACTCCGGACTGGGCAGACCTTCAAAGGCGCACTGACGCTAAACGGTTTGCCAGAGCTGCAGATTGGACCAGATCTCTCCATCACACTTTTATCTGTGTCACAATACCACAAACCACAAACTCTGTTTCGGCAATACAGTCTCCTTATGCAACGGTGTCTATCTCATTACTAACACACACTTGAGCTACTGCAGAGGTTCCCACTCCTGCTCTGGCATTGATGGGCACACACACATACACACACACACACACACACACACACACACACACACACACACACACACACACACACACACACACACACACACACACATAAACACAAGAGCTGCCCTGCCCAAACAAAAACCATTAAATAATTGTTTCTATTTTGGGCCCCTACATTTTGGTCCACTTCAGTAGACTAGCTGCACCTAAAGTTGTGCTTGGAAACAATAACAATGAATCCTGTTCAAACAAAAGCCTCATTCATACCAACTGAAGCTTAGTTGGGCTCTCATTTAGAGACATTTCACCAGGATTCTAACTATATCCTTTTATTGTGTTTGTTTATTTAGTACTGTGGGAGACGAGGTGGTATGCGTCCTACTCAAAACCACTTTATGGTAATGGTTTGGAAATAGCCAAGACAATTAAAGCAAAATGAAGGGGAAAGTGATGGACTGGTTGGAGTGCCTCGCATTCCTGCCCAGCGCTTAAACTAACTGCTTTGCCGATGGGCCACCTTTGTGAGAGAGAGGCCCTTTTTATTTGCAGCTGCAAAAACTATCTATAAATACCAAGCAGGGGGGGGGGATGATGACCATGGGCAGTTAGAGGATCTGAAATCAGATATAAGAGACTTCAGCACTTCACCTACAACAATTATGTCGGATGGGGAGAGGGAGGGAGGGGAGATATAAGGAAGAGGAAAGGAAGTCCAGCAGAGAAGAGACAGATTCCAGCTCCCGGGGCTTTGAGCGCTGACTGCCAATCTGCCACAGACCCGTGATGGGATCGTACAGGGGCTTTTCTGCAACAGACCGCCACAGTTCAACAGGTTCTTTTGCAATGTGCCATGGAAAAATGAACCTGCTGTACACCTGTAGTTCTGATCTTCCATCTCTCATTTTAGTAGGGCAACAACTTTATCATATTCATCATTCCTCACTTTGCAATAATAGAAGATTTCATGGATAATAACTTTGACTGTCCTCCAGTCATGTCATATTTTGGCAGACTACACCAGCCCTCTGGTAAACAACTTTCCCTATCTGATAAGCGATTGGAGTAGCAGGAGCGCGCGCTGTCCTTTTCTTGCACTCTATCCCCTTTTCTGCCTCCTCTTTCTATCTTCCCCATTTTTGTTCCATCTCTTTCTGTCCCATCCCTGTCTCTCTCTCTCTCTCCCTCTCTCTCTCACAGTCTGCCTACAGGTCCCATGTGGGTGTGGCCTGTGTCCCGCTGTGGCTGCAGCAGGAGGACTACCTGATGTGTCGCTGTGCAGAACGGGACCGAGGGGTCTGCTGTTGAAAAGGGGCTCTGTGCTGCATCTGCGGATCGCCTTACACGACCACTTCCTGCTTCCGACCCACTCCTCACAGGCGGCCCTGTGTGCCAAGGCCGAAAAAAGCCCAAACAGAGGGGTTCAGTCCACCCCAGGGCCGAGCACAGGACCCTATTCATCCTCTCTCCAATGCTCCTCCCTTCTTCTCCCCTACCAACCTCAGGATGGCTTTATTTTAAAATTCACAAATATTCCCCTCTTGGAGGCACTGAGATCAACCGGCCGCTCATTCCTTCTTTCCAGTGGTGCTTGAGAGGTGTGCGGTGTCAGTGCTGCAGCCAGACTGGGAATGTGGAGCGTGCTGGTGTCAACTATTTGTGCGATGTCTGTCTGTCTGGCATGGCCACACCTCTGGCATCTCTCTTGTTACATAAGAAGGGAAAGCAAGGCACAAGGGTCACAGATAAAAGGACAACTCAGAGCTGAGTAAAAGAGTTATAGAGATGCTCCATGGGTAGATGAATTTTGTAGTTTCCTGTGGAAAAGCTGTCTCTGCGTGGGAACCCCCACAGTCACAGTTGGATTGGGGTGCAGTGGAGGAGGGGTGCAGGGTGAAAAAAAAAAAGGAGGCCCTGTCTGAGGGGGAGGGCAGCAGGTGGGGGGGAAGGTGTTGGAGGTGTGCTGCTATTCCTGGAATGCTCACTTTGTCCCATATGGGCCTGACCACAGCGGAGGAGACAGGGGCTTGGGGATAGTGGACTCCAATTGAGCTGGACTATTTGTGCAGAGGGCCGCCCCTATGTGGGCCAAGAGGGCAGGGGTATTTAAGATTCTTGGGGAAATGGCAAAGTGGGCAAATAACTCTTAAGACAAACAAACCCTGGGGCATTAATGATGAGTCTGGCATTGGACTGGATGTTTTTGCTTTTCCCCTTGCACATTGGAGGTGGAGGGGGAAGGCAAACGGCTCGAGCCACAGTTTTCACTACTGTCCTTGTCGTTTCTACCTTCGGTCATTGGACACGGCCTTGTTTTTCTACTTTAAACGCATTAAAACAGCACCCGATACGTCCATTCCTACCAGGGGGATAGAAAAACATTTGGCCTGCCGGCTCCCTGGGCTTCCCCCTCGGATGTCAGCCTCAGATGAGGGTGAGAAGAATGACGCTCTGTACGACCACTGCAAGAAGCCATTCATACAGCCACAGCTCAGCCACAGAAAGTGTGCAGCACTGACCCACGGTGGCTAGAACAGAACCGGTACTGATCCAGTCGCTGCTGTCCCAACACTACACAACACCAGTATTGATCTAATCCATGCTGGACAGGACAGTACTGCTGAGACAACATGGCCTCTGATTCAGTTGGATCAGCGCTGGGTCTGACCGACTCAGACAACACCACCTCTGATTCAGCCAGGAGTACAGACTTTTGCAGGATTCTGTTCGTTTGGCTAGGTCAACACCTGCACTGATGAAGAGGCACATCAAGACACACCACTCCGCTCTCTCCAGGACTGAATCACTCCAGTCTGTCAGAAACAACACTGCCATTACTGAATGGGCTCTATTAAGGCATTGCAGTGTATCTAACGGAACCAAACCTGTGTTTACAGGACTAATCTCTAGCTGATCAACAAACTCAGTCAACCCGGACTACTGTAAATTCTTTTCCACTCTCACCATTGCCTTTGCCACGCTGAACAGGAGGCCTTATTATAGGTCAGTGGCTGACTGGAGGCTGAGGAACAAACCAAACCCCTGGCAGAGCTCACGTTGTTCCCCTCAGACCTGCTCGGGCTCACTGGAGACCAGTGCTGGAGGCCTGGATAGAGAAAGTGGCTTCTGTGCATCAACCATGCCCTACCTCTCTGGCTCCCCAAGCCTGCGTGTGAGGTGGGCAGCTGGGCCAAGCCAAAGAGTGACCCAGAGAGAGGGCTGTGTACTTTGGAAGTTGTTTTTCAACCCAAGTCTTATGGAAAATATACCCTTTCAAGAGCACTTAATAGAGTATTTATGTAAAATTGAGAAAGATAACACATTTTTTTTCCTCCTGTGATATGTCAACATTTTCACTGAGAGGAGATAGAATGAATGAGTATGATTTATTCTGCATATCTCAGACGACACTACACCAGAGACCCCAAACATAAGACCGCAAAAAGTGCATCTGACACAAGAGTAGCTTAGTGCAGCAGCCTCAAGGCAGAAGATTATGAAATTCCCTGGATAGCATTGAGCATGTATACGTTTTTTTTTGTGCTAATCTTAAACATGCTGGTACCAGCATAAATTCTGTAAGGGCATTATGTTTTCTACATGTTTTCTACATTTTATACAAATCACTGGGACTACTTTTGCTCCCATCAAAGGCATCAACATTCTTTGTTGTCACAACTGATCCTTCATCAAACCTGCCATTTGTACCAGCCAACTCTCTCTCTGAGTCTGTGTTAAGGCTGGCTGATAAGGCCTGACATGGTGATATCACGTCGATCCTCTTTACGGTAGAGCAATACAGTATATGGAAGTTGGAGTAATCCTGCCCTCCATCACATGAATCATACTTTCCCTCTCCTCCTTCCTATTTTTACAGCTGCTCCACAACTAGATCTGCTCAAACGCTTTCCTCCTCTGTGACTGAGAAAGCCAAGGAACCCAGAGTGTTCAAGACTCAGTTTCTCACAGTCTCCCTGCTTCCTCACACTCTCTACATAAACAACCA
The DNA here is from genome assembly GCF_048128805.1 of Centroberyx gerrardi. NCBI lineage: Eukaryota > Metazoa > Chordata > Actinopteri > Beryciformes > Berycidae > Centroberyx > Centroberyx gerrardi. The sequence goes on from NC_136000.1 coordinate 19,223,504, forward strand.
CCAACGATCCCCTCTTGACCTTCAAACACACGCAAGCATGCAAGCACATAAACGTGCGTGTGCTTTCATGCATAATGACACATGCACTTGCATGCAGAAAAACTTTATCTAAAAATGAGTAATGACTTACAGGCTTTGATTTAGCCAACTGACTTTCAATCATGGGATGTTTTGTTGAGTGAAAGTACAAGAATGTGATGCCATATCGGCCAAATGGTTCAATGAGGGGCCAGGAACAATATATGAGTCACCAAAGAAAGAAACTGTCAGGGATTACCAGAAGGAGGGGTTCTCAAAATCAGGAAGCAATATAAATCAGGAAGTAAGATAAAATAAATTAAGTGAAAGACTGCATTGGTTCATGTTTTGGATTGGTAACAGCAGGTGCTCTTTAACCTTTCAATTGACTAAATGTTACACAATGTTACAATATTTCACATGGTTCTGACATACTGTAAACTCACACTACAGATAACACATGGATGAAATGGTGAAAGTGAGTGATACTGTATAGTTGGACAACTTTCTTTGCTTTCAGAGTTGTCCACATCAGTCGGAGGAAAACACTGTTCTATTTACACAAAGCCGAAAAAACTGAGGTAAGGAATGCACACTGTAATTTATGCGTCAACCTATGTATGCACGGAACGTGCTACTGTTGCACCCCTGAGCAGCTCTGATGAATAAACCATTTGGCCAAGCTGTTGAGATCGGAAGCCCTGTCACAGTCCATTAGAGGGCTGAGGCATAGGGACAAGCCAGGGTCTGTAACCCTGAGTCTCTGACCTCTCAGCTCACCATTGTGCCTCTGGATCCACACTGCCTTCATGCAGTTCAACTAGAGAAACAGCCAGTCTGGGCTGTGCTCTCCCATTTGCCCTCTTGCCCTCACTTCAATTCGTCATGCCGGCATCGCGTGCCCAACCATTTATGTTGGCACCGCCTGCATCCCTGGGCCAGTAGGAAAGCCATTAATCTAGGACTAGTGGGCGTTTAGGGGCCATGGGTGGGGAGAGAGGGCCAACGGTCACCAAAACACACCCTGATTTTGGTCAAAGATGCAGTCAGAAATAGGAGCAATCTTTTAAATATATGTATAAACATTTGATTTTGAAGAAATTAAATGCAAATCATTGACTGCTGCTTTTTCAATCCTCTCATAGCATAGATGTGCATTGGCCAAAACAGCTTGTGTATGCAAACACAGCACAGCACAGACATGAGTAGGAGGTTCTAATATCAATATACCATCTTCCCATGCTACAAATAACTTCAAAGAACAGGCAATACAACTACTTCTTTTTGTTTAAACAAAAAAAAACAGATCGATTTTGTAAGGGGTTTCTCAGGTTCATGCACTAAAAAGTATGTGGAGGAGGATATGTTTGCAACAGTTCCAGGAAAAAGAATAACAAAATAGCATATTCCCATCTGTTTGATGGGTTTCCTCCAGAGGGGAGATTCTCTATATTCCTTATTCATCTCGCTATCATGCATGCAGACAGAGGAGCGGAGGGTAATTAAAATGAAATACACAGTCGTAAAGTTTTGAGAGGATCTAAAACGTTAAAAGGGTCGACCAATCTCAGAGAGTGAAAACCCAAAACTCCCTTGTGGTCTTTTGAAGGGTCAGTGAAAGCCAACTGGAGAGTTGAAGATGGAAAAATCCAACCAAGGACACACGCTCTTATCTGCCATTAGAAATACCTTCCTTTCTATGGCAAGGTAGGGGACCACGATTCCTTCAGTTCAACAATGAGAGCCAGCAGAGAGCAAGAGAGTGAATGTGTGAGTGTGTGTGAGGCCTGCAGTGTGTGTGTGTGTGTGTGTGTGTGTGTGTCATGCCTACAGAATGGAACAGTCCACACATCACTAGGTCTTGTACGTGCTCGGCTTCTAGCTAGGGGAATTTATGAATGGTGTCTGGTTGGTCAGGGGCTCAGTGAGTGCTGTGCTGTTTGGCCTCCTGCCTTCTTCTTCTTCTTCTGCTGCTGGTGCTGCTGCTCCATCAGACTTACATAACCTCAGCGGACCAGTGATGCAATCTCTCCACAGACGCCCAGCTGATGTTCCATTGTAAAAAAAAAAGTGGAAATAAAATAGCACCCCTGCTTTGAGTGGGAAAAATGACATCACAGCAGTAAAAAGGCACAACCGATCAAGTATGTGACTTGTCACCGCTGAGCTGGGGCCAGCCAGCATATTTGTGTGATCCTGCTCTGAACTTAAAGGGCCCGTAAGTCGTTTATCAGCTATGCTGGGTAATTGCACCGCTGTAATCGTGTCCTTGGCAAGCGATGCTCTGCTCTTTATGTTGTCTGAGCAAACGTCTGAACAAATGTAATTGCTGGCAATCTCACTGTGTGTATAGGGTTGCGGCAGGGAGGATGGGATGTCTTTACTAGCCTCTGTTTAACCTGGAATGTTGAACTCAAATAGACCGACAGTCAAGTCTTCACCACAGGTCAGAGGGAGGGTGCTGCTAGGTGGATTCACCACCCTCATCACTGTCATCTCCACCTACACTGGCCCAGGTAGATTTGCTCCAAAGTGTACAGCAAGACACAACTATGGGTGTGTCCTTGCAGTGAGGGATGGCATGCAGTCTGGATAAGTCTCCTGCCCTTGGACAGAAGGATGTTAGTGAATAAGACCAAAGATTGTTTTGGTTTCCAAGGGTGGATCTCAATGTCCCGGAGACACTGTCTACTATTTTAAGAACCCATCCCCCCCTTTGTTAAACGCTTTTCGTAAGGCTTTGGCACAAATCAACAAATCCCAATTCCCACTCAAAACAAACCAACACTGTCCTGTTCCATTCATTTTCCTGGAAGTCAGGGAAAAAAGAACAACATAACAGTAACAGAGATGGGGATGACACATCAGGCTGGGTGGCTGGCTGAACTGGTACAGTAGCAGGTTGTGAGTCAGAGTCGGAGACTGGAAAGCAGGGAAGCATTTGAAGAATGGGTGACTATGTGGTGTGTGTGATTCACTGCTTGTGTGGTGAAGCTCTCAGAGAAGGGCCATGCCACCGGGCCCTGTAAAAGCATGTCTGTTATTCCACATTTCCAAGCACTAGGTGCTTTTATTGCTGCACCAAGACTCACAAAAGCCTTGGGGCCAAATAGGTGTGTAATGGCATCGCAATGAGCCCAACTGGCTGACTGGCTTGGGGAAAGGGAACAGTTGACAGCATAGGAGTCTGATCCACTCAGCAGTCTCTCAAGCTTTATGAACTCATTCTCACTCTCTCTGAGCTTCATCTCTACCACGTCTTTCCTAGCACTCTTCCTTCTTTGCCTTTTTTGCTCTTACTCTCTGTCTGGGACCTCCCACTTGTGCTCCATTTTCCATCTTAATCCCTCCCTCTTTTCTATTCCCTTTTCTCTCCACTTTTTGTTTGCTACTCTCCAACACTTTGACTCTCTCTCTCTCTCTCTCTCTCTCTCTGTGGAGACAGACTCTTTAACAAGCCTGCCCCAGTGGGCAGTAGACAGAAAGGGGAAGGTTATTTTTAGATTGCACACAGATTAAAAGTGGAACGTTTTTCCCCGTCCTCGTAAAGAGTCCTCTTCCCTCTCTTTCAGTCTGTAATGGAGATCAGCAACTCTGTGGGGGTTCTCATGTTACCTCCCCCACACATACACTTCTCTTCCCCTCCGCCAGACTCATCTAACCCCCCACCACAAACACACTCATCCTCTCCAAACACTGACATCATTCAACAGACCCAACTCCTTCCCCTGCCTGTGGGGGCTGAGCTGCTCTGTCTGTACAGCGTGAATTGGGTGAGTCTCAGTTCTTGACACAAATCAGGGAAGGGAGAAAAAAACAAGCTGTCAGAAAACATACATCTGCTGCAGGAAAACAAGCTCAATACATGATTACATCCTCACTGTAGCTCTCCTCAGATGACCTCCTTCCTCAGCAAGACACTCCCAGCTCCCATATCACACCACATCATACCAGCGGTGGCTCATACACACATACGCACAAATAGCTAAAGAGGTGTTAAAAGAAGAATAAATCACACAACTGCATCGGGTGTAATTAGGCCAGCGCCTTATCCAGGAGTCTGGGAGGTGATAGCTGAGCTTACTTCAGCGTTTTCCTCTCTTGGACCAAGACCAAGGTCTGGCTTTTTCCTCCTGTCTATGCAATACCCCCTCCCCATACACACACACACACACACACACACACACGCACACACGCACACACTTCCCCCACCATGTGGATCACCTCATCTCTGGCCTGGAGTGGTGAAATGAGAGAGGGAGACATGGCCCTGTGGGTTTTACTAGTCCTCCTCTCACTGACCCATGCCTGCGTCTAAAGTCGGATACAGCTCCTGTTACTTTCCTTGAATAGGGTCCCGTTCCTTTCAAAATAGTCCTGGATTCTGTTTTTAGCATTGCAGCTCTTTTCCTCGCCCCTAATTTGAAGCATGGAGCTCCTGAAGAGTGGGTGAGATTGCGTGGGAGACGGCCTGGCAGAGACCAAGCAGGAAATCTTTCATTAAAACTCACTCAAGGCCCATCATGACTTGAGGCTCTCCATTAGATCATATTGAATAATAAGTGACACAGAGCAGTTCTATTGAAAGGTTTATAATTCCCTCCATCACAGTCAGACCAATCAGCCCTGGGAACTTTTAAAGTTGAAAGCCAGCAGTCTAGATAAATCACAGAGGATGCATTGGACTTTTAAGATTCTGACTGACAGCTGCATTTGAAGGTGACTGTGTGTGCTTGATCAAAGACTTTGCAGAGAAAAGTGGGAATTGTGCTTTTTGTCCATTAACTTTCATGATGTACTGACCATGAAGAAAAAACAGAGAGGAAAGAGGGTGGGCTGGCTGTTGTAAAAGAGGAGAGAGGAATAAGGAGGGAAAGTGATGACAAACTGATGGAGAAAATGAAGTCTAATTATAGTCTGAGTTACAGCACATCAAAACATTTGAAGTTGCTTATTTTCAAGCCTGTTTTATTGATGATTTGGGACTTGCAGTCAGAAAAGAAGGAATACATTTGGTCTAATTGTTGATCACGTATAAAAAATATCTATACGGGATATGTTACGTTATCCAAAACATATGGCACAGTTGAGACAAGCTGCACTCCACAGAAATAGATGTATCCAACTGCTTTACCAAAACACAAGACCGCCACCCGCCCACCCCCCTCTCTTTCCTCGTCTCCTCATCTCACTCACTGGGAAAATAGTGGAAAACAAAATGTCAGCAGTAATGGTGAATATCTTCCGTAATAACGGGGTGAAATAGAATAGCTGAGGACAAGCGTGTTATTTCATAACCAGAATGCAAGTAAGTGCCTCTGGGAATATGAAGAGCGCTATGGCAGCTCTGGCTCAGACCCAGTCCCTGCTCTGGATAGAGGGAAACCTGATAGTAGGAACTCTGATCTGCCCCCCCTCTCATCCCCTTGTCACTCTCCTCTGAGTCTGTCATATTAGCAGATGAGGGTGTCTGGACCACAGTGGCAGCCTAGCATACCACAAAGACATGAGGGCTAAAAGGGCTGGAATGGGGTCCCATTAGGTCGCAGCAGCCAGTGGTTTTGCCTGAAGCATCAGAGACTGAGGGCCTGTGTTTACGTCTGGAGATGGGGAGAGAGAAAAAGCAAGGGAAGCGGAGAGAGGAATTGCCAGAAAAATAATGGTTTAAAAGTGGGGAGAGCGAGAAAGATAGCATCAGTGTTCTCTGCTGATAGCGAGACAGTGAGGGGGATCCCCCAGCCCATCTCCCAGGTGTATACTTGTGTCTACAAGACCACTAAGCTCCTTAAGCATGTTTAAGCCCCTCGAATAAAAGTACCATGCACAGAGAGGCATTTGTGGCCCGGGCGATGATCTGCCTATTAGGCGTCCTATTGTTGGAAGAAATCTGAAAGCTCTGGGTTTCCCTTTTCAGAGTTGCAGCAGGAAAAGCCTTTATGCTCCAGGGCTACAGAGCATTTATGTTGTTAGCATACCTGGAGCTGTGCCTCGTCCAGAAAACATTCTCATTCAGCGTGGGGTCTCTGGGAACGATGGGCAGAGGCAGTTGTTCAATGGGCCTGGCTGTTTTATTAAGGAATGTCTGGAGCATTCTCCTCATGGGAAGGCCATTAATGCACTGAAGCCCTGGCTTTGAGCTCTGACAGCTACCACAGTGACACACAGCCGCATACCACAAGGGCTGGTGAAGTAAAAAGGTAAAGGGATGACCTGCTTGACACACTAATGTTGTGGAGTAAGCACTACTCAACATAGCAATGAAAACAATCATAAGGCTTTATTTTCTTTTTATATTTTTTCTTGATTCTAGCCAATATAATGTAATTCTTATTGTATAGTAGATAGGCCTCAAATCTCACAACTTGTAGCTAAACTGTAAAGCGAGAGTGCTCAGCCATAACCATAAAGCTGTAATGCTTCTGTCTTGCACTGTAAAGTTGCAGTGTTATAACTTCTCTGTTTTATACTAGTCTAGCGGGGCTATGGTGTGTGACTGCAGACAGTAATGGACACGTCTTGCATTATGCACCAAAGATGAAAAAAACACAGCTGGGTATTGATGTACATTCAATATTTCAGATACACAGACTGTGGCCTAATGGAGAGCTATGGTATGATGGATCTTGGAAGAATCTGAGCCATAGGATTCCAGAGTCAACAACCTTATGATAATGCTGTCGACATGAGATGATTTAATACTGTGTTAACATGTAGCAGCACAGCCTTCCCACGGCTACATAAACACCACTCAGCCCGATGCAGCACCAGCCCACTGCACCACACACTGACGAGGCCAGTGCTAGCCCACTGCGACCGAAGCACTCCCATCATCTGTGAATACATCCGCCTCCACCGTACACTATCTGTATCTGTTGTATTTACTCCTAATACCACTGTGGCTCACAGGGAGAGGCTCTGTTAGTTCAGCCCAGCTGTACAAGCCCACTCACTAGAGCCAGCTAGAGATGGAAGCTTTTGAAAGCCAATCCTCTAAAAAGTTATATTTCCAGTGACCTACTGAGGGAAGTGGGATGACGTGGTATAGCATTATGTAGACCGCTTGTTCCCATATATCTGCTTTATCAAACTAATCTATTTACAATCTTGGTCTCAAAGAGAACAAGCTGCAATGTAACTAGCTGTTTCAAACTGAATTTGTGAGACCTACAGGCCAAATCTAGATTAAAACCGACCTTATCTCATAGCATCAATGGTCATATTAGGCCTCAGTGGCTGGCTAGGAGCAGATAGCATCTCCCAGGCTGTCAATCTCAGGCTGACATCAGATGGAGAGTGGAATAGATTGGGAGATGCAGTCACGTTCTTTGAGCTCCCTGCTCCTTTAACCTCTCCCATCTGTGTCAGGAGTCACACATGGTTCACATAACAAATCCCGTTTCATATCCTTGGCAGTTTAGGGCTACATGCAAAGACGGAAATGAGACGTACACTACTGTGCCGAGGTTGAATGTTAAGGGATAGAGGCGGGTACCAACTTTCTACTGCCTATAAGGGACTGATAGCTGTGAGTAACCGCAAGGGCCGATTTTACGCGCATGCACACGTGCACGACTGCACACACCACACACACACACTCAGCTGTATGGAAGGAAGCTATCTATACTTTAAATTCCATACAGTAAAAACGGGTTTAGGCAGAGTAAGAGGCACTACATGAATTGAAATGGCTACCGTTGTCACAGGAAGCCAAACTTTGCCTCCAGGGATGTTAGTCTTCATATTTGACTCAGGTGATTGCTTTCCTGTATGGAGATATTTCCTGTTCTAGCGATCAATGAAATATTAATGGCTTGGCAAGAGTTAACATGTCCACTGACAAGAAGAGTTAAACTAGATCTTACAGGAAAAAAAGTGATTTCGTTTTTCCCCCTTTGGCCTGTGACTCACTGTGGAAATACAGTAACATTCCTACATAATAAAAGCACAATTTGGCATACAAACAATAAAATTGGATTAAAAAAGAAGGAAGCAAATTAAAGGTACATTGCAGTCAGTCTGACACACCCTTCAAATGAAAACATTTAACTTTTTTTTACTTTTACTGAAGTTGATCATTACTCCACCCTGTCACTTCACTCTTCTGTGCCTTACATTTCTCCAGCCCGGCCACCTGTTTTAGCCCTATAAAGAGAGCATGTAAACCCCTCAAAAAGTGAGCGTTTAGCAGTCGAAAGAGTTTGTGTGAGCAAACCACACCTCTGCCTCATCGTGTGAGTGTACACTCACATGGGACACACCTGGAACACTTTCCCTGTGTCTTCCTATTTTTTTGCAGCACGGATGCATCTCCAGCCAAGACACTGACATTTTACTTTACAGTGTATCATCTCATTCCAATCCTGTGACATCCATCCATGTGTGCTTCTCCTAAAATCAATCATTTGCACACGTTCCTTCTACAGCAATCGACCACATCACTTAACATAACTGTACCTTATTCAGCCAAATATAAGCAAAGGTGAATGTAAACAGTCAGGAGTTTTCTGAATGAGGTGCATGCCGTCGTAGATCAAGGGAGAGGGAGAGAGACAGCAGCATTTCTGTGATGCTTCTGGCACTGACTGATGAAGTATGCTGCACTCTGTCTATGAATTTCCCACTGAGCTCATAGATAAATCAGCCCCTCCAAATGCCTGGCTAAGATTGTTTCCAGAATTAAGAATGACAGAATTGTGTCAACTTAGATTCTCCACGTTTCCGAGTAAGTACGTTAGTGTGTGTGTGAGTGCGCATGTATGCCTGTATGCCTGTATACATTAGATTAGTGTGTGGGTGGCAAGTGAGGATCCCCCAAGATGGGGGAGTTCACACAATAACCCCCCCCCCCCCCCCCCCCCCCCAACTCCTTAAAACAGACTCTGTGAATGTTTGGCTGTGCCAGCTGTGTGAGCTCGAAACTGGGTGTGGGGTGTATACATTTGTGTGACCGACTGCATGCTGTGTATACACATACTCATAAACAGAATCTGGAGCGGAAGCACTGATCACCTAGATGTGCTTGACCCTTGTGACCCGGGCGCTGAACTGTTATGCTTTCACTGTGTGTAATACTTGGCCTTTTCCACTGGAGGAAGGACTGGGCGCCGCACTGGACTGCGGCCAGAAAATTTGTTTGTGTGTGCGTGTGTTTGTGCGTGTTTTTGTGAGTGTGTGTGTGTGTGTGTGCGTGAGAAAAAGAGCCACGCTATAGAGAATTTTCTTGATTCCATCTTCATTGTTTATGTCCCTATGTTCTTGTATTGATGTAAATGATCCAAATGTCTGTTTGTGTGTGTGTCTGCACGTGCATGTGTTTATACATGCCTGTGCCCAAGTCTTTGATGTTGACCATAGGAGCATTGAGTTGTAGTGAATGAGACTTAATGCTGAGAGAGGGACCCATGAAGTTTTTTGTCAAAAACATCTGCATTTATACATAACTACAAACAAAAAAAAACAACAGAATTACATTTGTGCTGCAAAGCTGGAAAGCTCTGGCTGCCTTGTCTTCCCTGTCTGGAGAAGAGCTCCTCAAATAAGTAGGGCATGAAACTTCTGCCACAACTACAGCCTCAACACCTGAGAGAACAAGTGAACAGCTCACCTGGCTTTTCAAGACCGTCATACCACACAGATGAGGCAAGCATGGCTTTTTAAAACAGTCAGGACCTTGTTTTCATAGGGTGACAGTTTTACATTTGAACCCGAGGGATCTATGCCTTTAAAACACTCTGGGCTGAGTGTCTTAGAGCAACAACGCTTTTGAAAAACAAGTGCTTGAAATGCTAAGCCTTGTCTGGATGTGGACCTTTTGCACAGCTCCCAGTGTGAGGTGGGTCACTGGGAGGCCATAGAGAAAGCAGCCAGCTGATTACTATATTTTACAAGTGTTGCTTTCCCCTGCTCTCTGTGCCTGTGAGAGAGTGCGCACATGACTGAATGGAAATACGCCCGAACTCTGCGAGCACTTCACGTCATTCCAGCTTTAAACTCCCAAAGGGCCATGAAGCCACTGTGAACTCCTTGAGCAAACACTCTGGAGCAAGGAGAAGGAGAAGTGAGAGATGAAGACCTGGCAAACATGCCCGTTTGAACCGGAAATATTCACAGGGGTTACAGCTCATGGCTGTTTGAACCAGGGACACTAGAGAGGACCTGGCAAATATATGTGTGTTTGAAGGCCAAACAGTGGTGAAGGCAGAGCTCTCATGGGGAATCTGACAGTGGAGCCTGATAGTCAGCTGCTGCTGGCTCTCCACTGTGCTGACAGGTTAAATAAGAAAGCACAATCAGCTCAGTCATCGAGGAAAATCCCCCCCGCCCCCCCATTCTCTCTATAAAGAAAAGTTGGCGTTCTCAACTCCCTAAGGCTGAATCATAATGGATTCCTTCTTATTTACAATGTAGGAGAATAGCCCTCCCACATACACACACACATCCTGAACACACACACACATACACAGAGAGAGAGAGAGAGAGAGAGAGAGAGAGAGAGAGAGACAGAGAGAGAGAGAGAGAGAGAGAGAGAGAGAGATTCATTATCCCATTCTTCAATGGCATGAGGTGCCAGGTTCATTGACTGACAGAGCCAATTAGAGAGGCATGGAAGTTTAGGCAGCATGTGACTGCTCTGGACCACAGCAAAAAAAACAAAAAACTCTGCCATGTTTGTCTGTTCAACTGAGGGCATCATCTTTCCATTTCATTCAACTGTGAAATCAACTTAGAATCAGTTATACCATAAACAGCCATATTGTTCCAGGATTGTTTTTTAATATCAATGGCAGATTATTGCAAATAATAGTGGAATTGACATAACTACATCCAGCAGGAAACGCTAGGTAAAAAAACAAGAAGTTATGTCGATCTCTCTTACTTTTCTGAAAAGCAGTGCCCTCTTTCTGAACCTTTTCGAAATGACACGTCTGTCAACACTTGAAATGAATGTGGTCATCTGTCCATGACACAGATTGCTGTGCCATAAATGACAGTCATCAGTAGTCCTAGACATGAGCTTTGAAGTGGGCCCATAGCGCACTCTTTTCCACCCAGTTCTCATGGCTTTCCCTTTAAATAGAGCATGACATCAGACCCTGCACAGGTCTACTGGCCAGAGCCGAAAACAAATGTGTCCAAACAATGCCACATCTGGAGCGAAACGCAGAGCGAGAGGGGAAGAGCAGGAATGTAGCGGAAAAGGGGATGAAAAAGGGAAAGCAGCCAGCTGTTTAGGACGCGGGCCAAGGCGTCTGGGGATGTGCCTGAGCTCTAATTTACTGGTGATTCCCCTTGCAGCCCTCCCCCAGAGACTTGACGTCACTACAGCATATACGAGCGTCGGAGAGAGTCAGATAACCGACTGCCTATTATAGCGTAGTGTCTTGTCTGGCTTTGTGTATTGCAAACTCAGTACCTCCTATAGTCCACTAGAGTCCACCAATACTGACTAATACAAAACGACTGCTATAGAAAATCACCAATCACTGAGTTACTTGGTGGTAAACCTGGACTTCGGCTGCCTGCAAAGAGTTTAAGTCAACTTTGACTTGATCCTCTAGCTTCCAGAAAAATTCAAAAGAACTTTTGAAGAGATAAAAGCCCTTTCTTGTTTTTTTTGGCTTTTTCTTTTGTCTTTTCTCTACAGATAGAGGAGGAGGTCCTCAGAAGGCCTTCTCAGGCAGCCTGTTCTTGTTGTCACTGTCAGAAGCAATCAGAGCTGCTGGGTCTGCGTTCACACAGCAGAAGGAGCAGAGGAGCAAGGCAAATATTCAGGCCAATTTTCTGCCTGTTGGATAAAGTGTCTAATAAACACATGAAGGCGGATCCAGCAGAGTGATTTGTCAGTAGACACATATACCCCTTACACTCTCACATAGACAGATCCTTGGACTCATAGTCAAGAATGTATAAAACACACGCAAATGCACAAGCAAATATACACACATGCGCGCATTTACACTCACACACACACCAGGCTGCACTGGTGAGTGGTGTATTGCGAGGATTTGTGGGGGAGTCAGGGGGCCCTTCAGATGGAAGGTGTGACCTGACAAACAGAGACATACGGTAGGATGGAAAATATGCTGAATGCGTCCTGTTTGAAGAGGAGGACAACGATGAGGAGGAAGAGGAGGAGAGAGAGGAGGTGGAGAAGGAGTTGAAATGATGGAACCTGAGGGACTCTCCCCTCCCATACGTCATGTGTTTTACATCAGCACTGTGCCGAGTCTGCTCAGCTTCAGAAGCCTCAGCCTCCAAATCCTATTTACTACACATCGCCCACAGGCCCTCACAGCACACGGTGCCAAATGCCCCCTGTCAAGAACTTTGTGTTTATGTATATGCGTAGATGTGTGTGTGTGTGCGCATGTGAGTGTGCGTGTCTGTTTACGTCTCTGTACGACCCCACTTGGTGAGCGTGCCCAGTTTTGTGCTTGGATTATGAAATTTGTACGTTTCTCTGAGTCTGGATAAGCGAAGCAGAGTGTTGCTGAGGGACAATCTTGTGTACCAAACACAAGCTGGTTCAAATGGTAACTGGAGCGAAACGCCGCAGTGAGTCAGACACAAACTCACAGAAGATATCATATCCTTTTACCAATATGATGCATTTTCACGGTTTTTAGGAACACACTGTTCACTGAAAAAGAGAAAAAAACATGTCTTTCTCTTCTATCAGTGACCATATATTATTCAAATTGATAGAAGTACCTCATCCAAACTTGACCGACTTCCTTTTTACACCACAATGTAATGTTTGTGTCCATTCCAGCAATGTAACCCTGGCATAAGCTGGTCATGAAGAGCAAATTAAACCACTGACACAAGTATTTTCTTCTCAACTCAGGGTCATTGTTCAGCTCTCTCACTATTGGAGCATAATGAAAGTCAGCTCAAGCCTGTCAATAGTGGGGCTGAGAGGTCACAAGTCATGACCCTATCACTCAGCCTGGGAATTAAGGGATGAATAACCTCCGCCATGTTATGTAACCTTAGTAACTGGGCTGAATAGTGCCTGCCGAGCTGATAAAACAAAATAAACCGACCCTACAGCCGCGATCATGCCCCTTTAGACATAGTACCAGATTAAGTAATTAGACTGAGTAGTCTCACGGTCACAGTATCTGGTCAGTGGATTATGATGAATATCCTTTAGTTGGGGTGCGACGAAACTGCCCACATATATTAATCATAGAAAGAGAAGTTAAGTCATTCTCCTTGTAATGTTAGATCACATTTCCTAAGGTTAGCTGTCTTCTCACGCTGCAGTCTCGCCACACACTCTCTGGGGTTAAAGTGATGTCATCCTGCCTGCACGCATTCTCATCGCAGGATCCATATTTCTCAGAAAGAATTACTTTAAATCAGACTTAATTGTTGCAAGTGTTGATCTTTCCATAGCTCTTTCACCCCCATGTGTATGTGTATGTGTGTGTGTGTGTTGGGTTTGGGGTAGGGGTGAGGGGGGGTGCTGTCAAGGAGTCTAATGTTACATTAACTGGCAGTGGGAGAGACAGGAGGTGGTAGCGGGGTCAGGGGTCGCGGTGCCCCGACAAACAAATGAGCCACCCATTGAGGAAGTCAACAAGAGATGCTTTCCTCTGCAGCCCCACAAGCCCTAGCAACAGCAGCTACTGGCAAACATGTGTGTGACAAATGTGCCATCTGAACCATTGACAGGGTCTCAATCATCACCATATGGGGGTTGCCACACAAACAAGACACACAAACACAACGGGGAGAGTGGGAAGGGAGAGAGACCGCAGGGGGCAAAGAGAGAGACAGAGGTGAGGGAGAAGGGGATTTTGCACATGTATCCAGTAAGAAAGGAAAGCAGATGCAGCAGACTCAGTGAAAAGATCATAGTAGAAGTATATATTGTCCTGGGAAGTGCAGTAACGAGGAAGGAACTGCCCTAAAGCCTCACTGGTGGGCTGATTACTATACAGACACTCTCACTGCTGTGCAGACTGCTGCTGTAAAGTAGGGTTAACTGTTGTGATGGCTCCCTATTGAGAACATTGCGGCAGAGATGCTGCTGTTGGGTGGACTGCAGTGGAGTCAAGGTTTTACTGTTGGTTTTATTGTTGCCCTTTGGGGCTTAATGACCAGCCACAGGTCCCATGATGCTCTACTTCTGCCATTCCATCCCACTAAAATCCCCTTTTATATACACTGCCTTGACTGACACGACACACTAAGCCAAACTAAAAGTATGCACACAGCACTGCGTTATTTTTCTTACTGGGTTCCATGACTTTAGGAGAAGTATTTTCCTAAATTTCTCTGTGTCTCCTGCTGATTTCTTTCTTCCATTCCCTGGATAGCAGACACTGTGTAGTTCCCACGATGCATTCTATCAGTCCTTTTGACTTTCTACACTTTCGTTTTCTCTATCTCATCTCCTACTCTTATTTTGTCTTAGCCTTCTGTCTGTCCTCCATCTCAGACTCTTTTTCTCCTTTTCTTTCTTTTTCTCTCTCCCCCTCGCCAGCTCTGGAAAGTACATTCGCACAGTTCAACAGTGACACAAGGACCGTCTCCTCCATGGCAGACCATGCTTGTGTTTTTTCAATTAAGCCAGGCTCCTGTACACTATTCATTTGGGAAACCATAATTCTCATGGCCCAGCAGAAACTAATGGAAAGTCGCTTAGGATTTTTCCGGGAGAAGTATCGGAAAGACCCGTTCCCCAGAAGCGTGTCGGAGCAGTGCGGATAGAGAATAACAGCAGTGGCATATATACTGTATATGAGAATAGGAGAGGTGTTGATAGGAGGTGAAGGCCCCACCACGGGGTGTCAGGGTGCAAGAACTCGGAGAGAGAATGGAAGCAGGAAAGAGGTGAGTGAAAGAATACAGATGGACAGATTTCCCCGGGAATGTGGATGAAAGTGAGTGCGTTGCAGGCCGGATCTGAATTGCCCGGCGGGGAGGAGGACAGATCCACTGAAATCACATCAAAGCTAATGTCACTGGGCTGCAGATGAGCATAGGCTGTCTCCTGTCCTCCTTGTATTTACAGAGATGAGCGCCATCAGCCCCTTGCATCACCCTGACTTAAACAGCAATCAACAGTGCAAATAAACACCCACACACACTCACATGCACACATATGTGCATGCGCACACACACACACACACACACACACACACACACACACACATACACACACAAATACACACATTACCACATATGCACACACACCAAGCACAGAGCCAGAACAGCTCAGTTTAATTTATGGCATAGTATGATATGCTTTACTAATCCAGTGTATATTCATACACTAGCTATATACATATACTAGTGTATATACATACACTAGCTATATACATACACTAGTGTATATACATACACTAGCACTGGTTCAGGCCAGCACACTACATAAAGGTCAGCAGAGTGACATTAAATTGAAGACACAGCTAACCTGATAGCACTACCAAAGTTGAGTTTAGTCTCATCTTCCTCTGCGCAGACCAGCTCAGCCCCTCTGACACCCTTCCTGGCCTGACCAGTAGGAGACATTCATCAGCCTTAGTATAAACCTTTCAATGAGCGCTGACTTAGTTTGCAGTCACATATAAACAGTGTAGAAAATGTGCAAACACACACACACGCACACACAAATGCATGTGTGCGCGCCCGCACACACACACATACACACATGAGTGTGTGTGTAAAGTGGGAGGGACCAAAAGCGGACTGCCCCCATACCCCCCCCCCCCCCCCCCACACACACACACACACACACACACCCCCGCCACAACAATCAACAGAGACAGACAGACAGCAAAGGAGATCACTGAGAGAGAGAGACAGGCAGCAGCAACACACAGGGAGACAGTCTTAGGTCTTACCTCAAGAGCAACGCGGTGGAGCCGACATAAGGGAAAGCCTCATGACTGTAGCGGTCTCTCTGTCTGTGTCTCTGTCTCTCTCTCAGCTGTGTGAGAGGGGCGCTCAGACGCAGGGGCAGCGCAGCGCACAGCGGAGCGGCGCTCAGCACACTTTATAGGCAGAGAAAGCAGCGGAGCCGTGCAGCCCCCGGGCCCGTCCACTCAGTCTCTGCCTTCTGAGGATGAAAAGAGAAGTCTTCATTACCAGCTGCAGACCACGCCTCCACCCCTCCAGTCTCCCCCTCCCTAGCCCTCTCTCTCCCTCCCTTCCTCCTTCCCTACCTCCCCGCTTCCCTTCCACACTCCCAGCCAGTAGCACGCTCCAGGGCCTGTCCCAGCCAAGAGAGGGGGAGCAGACTGCCAAAGAAAACCTCCCATCCCACCGCCTGCCAGCGCTGTGCAGTGCACAGAGAGAGAGAGAGAGAGAGAGAGAAGGAGAGGGAGAGGGAGGGAGAGTGAGAGATGAGGGTGAAGGAGAGAGAGAGAGAGAGAGAGAGAGAGAGAGAGAGAGATGCTTATAGCATATGGCTTGAATACACAAAGTGTTATTTGTTTGTTTTAAAATTTAACATTTTGTATTCTGCTTCGGAAATATTGTTTCGATTTTAACAGTAATGCCAATAAAGCACTTGAAATCGCAATGGGGGTGGGGGGCAAAATGAGTATGGAGTAAATAAAATAAAGAGGAAAAATAGAAGGGAGAGAATGAAATTTGACCAAAGTGTGGGTGAAGGCGGGGGAAGAGAGCGAGGCAGGAGAGATTCACATGAGAGTGGGGGGGGGGGGGACGGACCTGAGAGGGAAAGACAGACATAGAGACAGAGAGAGAAAGATACAGACAGACAGGCAGGCAGACAGAAAGAAAAACAGAGAGAGGCGCACACAGAGAGAGACATAGGGAAAGGAGGGCGATAGATTTGACAGTTTTAGAGAGAAAAGTGAAGAAGAAGAAACGTTTTTAAACAGGGGGTGTTGGAAGTTCTAATTAGGACTTACTGTAGGAAAGATCACATCAAAAGACGGTCGCTCAAGAAGAGGCATGAGTGTGTGTTGGCTTTTGGGGGTGGGGGGTGGGGACAATGAGTCTGTCTGTGTGTGCGAGTGTGTTTATAAGCCTGTCTGCAAGTGTCACCAACTGTTCACAAACTGCCATAGTCAACAACCAAAGTAGGGATGACAGTTTTTGTCCACCGTCACTCCGACTCATTCTGCCTTTCCCTTCCTTCTCATCCTCTGCCTTTTCTTCCTATGCCAAAGTGAACTCTCTCCCCATCAGACGGGAAAATAGGCCTAAAAGCACTAGCTGTTTACTGTCTGTAATTACGAGGGGCTGGGTACACTCGGCTCAGGCAGCCCTGCGCCCTGCCCCCAGTGCCACCACACACAAGCCTAACTATGCCAAGACTGCCAGCTAAAACCAGGCCATGACACAGAAAAAGAGCTGTGAAGTAAAAGAGAAGAAAAAGAGTAAGACATTGGGAATTTAACTTTTAGGCCTACTTGTAATCAAGAAAAATGCACTGACAAAGGGGAATTCACTCAACTTCAGGCAAAAACAGAAACAGTCTATTCTAAATAACCTATTGGCATATATTTTGAATTAAAAGGTGAAGTATGAAGGTTAAAAGGTTGCTCCTTGACCTGAAACTGCAACGATTCAACTTCAATTCAACTTCTCCCATAAACTCAATGGTGATTTCCCAACAACCTGAGGGAGCTCATCTGCTGCTGTCTGTTGATTTTAAGCTGGTAAAAGCAGTAGGTCATGCTCCAGTTCATCGTATGACAGTCAGGCCTTGATCCTGCTGGAAATTAGAAAGAGGCACCACCACAACGCGTCACTACATCCGCCACTCCCGCATATGGTGTCCCGATTGAAGCACTTTCACAGAAAAAGACTGCAATGACTTTAAATAAAGTCATATAAGTCTAACATAGTAGTTCCTTGATTGCCTAACAGGAATGAAAGTAGCAGGGAACTTGGAAAATTGGAGGAAAACGTTTAAACAATTCCTAAAAAAAATGAAAAATCACCATTGCACAAGAAAAGGGGATGAAGACAACACCTTTTTCATCTGGAGAGAGACAAAAGAGTTGGAATGATGCAATAAAAAATGGGTAAATTTTTGTGAACACAAGAAGGGATTATGTAGATCTCTGGGGATCTTCCACACAAACATTAACACCTACACAGACTCTCTCTGTGGCATAATGGTGTCAAATTTACACAGGTCCACAAAACAGCATTTAAAGTTATTGGCTGCCTCCATCGTAGGTTGTGAAAGCCCAGGCCTAGGGTTGGGGGTTTGAGATACTTGTGTTGGGGGGGGGGGGTTGGTAAAAGGCGGACAGAGAGGTGGAGACAAGCTCATTTCTGTGCACTTTATTGCTAAGAAACACTAATCCTCCAAACCCAGATACACACACAGCCCTTCTGTGGTGTTTTATGCCTTTAATCTGGGGCTTTAGAGACAGATAAAAGACTAATCCAGCATCTAAAAGGCACTGTTTGTTTACTGTCTGCTATGTAATCAAATATCGTCATTGTAATAAGGATAGTAAATACATAAAAACAGCAGAAAGTGGCCAGATAATAAGGTAAATGTGAGCAATAATGAGAGGCTGTCAGTCACAGCCTTGGGGAAAAGCTCCATGGTTGGGCTCCAGCATCTAAAACTGGGATTTGGAATTGAGGTGGAATTTACTAAGGAGACTCGATTTTCTCTCCAGCCACTAGGGGCTGAGTTGAGCTGTAGTGTACATACAGCTCATTTAAAAGCAAAGTTTGGCAGTTGCCCTTTTACTCTGACTGACTTTCTCATGAATTTCTCTCCCTGCCTCTCTTTTTGGGAGGATGAACCTTGCGCCTCTCCATTTCATAACTGTGGTTACCTAGTGATCTCTTGCAGTTTGTATTTGCTTACTTTTAGAGTTAGGGGTTCTTGACAGGAGCAATTCATCCCACCTCTATTATAAGCATCTGTTTCATCCAGTGCAGCACACTTACTGTACAACCGCTCATTAAGAAGAGAAAAATAACAGATATTAACCTGTCACTTCTTGATGAATTATTTCTGTTACTGTGAATTGGATTCAGTCCAAAGACCCCACATACGCACAGTGTACATCTATACTGATACTGCTGCAGTCTGCTCTGTGTAAAATCTAGTTATTATAAACAATGCATGGGGAGGAAGGGGAGCCCTTCAGGCCTGAAAAAGAAGAATCTGTTACAAGCGTCCCCTCTGGCTGCACACTGTGGCATGTCAGCACACTTCAAACGCCTCCCTGATTGCATGTGAAAA
Source organism: Centroberyx gerrardi (assembly GCF_048128805.1). Classification (NCBI taxonomy): domain Eukaryota; kingdom Metazoa; phylum Chordata; class Actinopteri; order Beryciformes; family Berycidae; genus Centroberyx; species Centroberyx gerrardi. The sequence goes on from NC_136000.1 coordinate 19,242,723, forward strand.
CAACAGTAATGACATACTGATTAAAAGGACAACATTAAATATCAGATTTAGGGGATCTATGAATGACTATCTAAACACCCCTGGCTTAAAAATGCCCTTTACACAGAGCAGGCTGGAGAAAGAACAACACCATCATCTCATAGGAACTTAAGGGTACAGCACAGCCAAAAACAGGCAGCCTCTGTGATTTGATTTCAAAGGCCACAGGGAAAGGTCTAGCTCTGTCAGGCACCAACACATTTGGCCAAACACCAGGCTGGGATAGGCCTGAGGGAGTATTATATTATAATGCAGAATGATACTTCCCTAACCCTAATAACTGCAATAATAGTTTGGGGTGAGATCACGTATACATGCATGCTTAAGTAAACTGACCTTGATGACTAGCACAAGAGTATACAAAAGGGTTTGGAGTTTATGCAGTACAACAGAGGCAGCTTGCCTTTGGATGCTGGTTGGAATCAGATTAGACTCCAGGAATGAATCTAAGGTTGTTGTGAAATTGAAATTTCACTCTTAATGACCTGAATTGGAAGCAGAGTTGAGACAGATGGAAAGAGAGGGGACTTTCTGTGTTCTTAACACAGAAAACCTTTGTGAGATGTATCAAAGTGAGTGAGCATAAGTACTGTAAGGCTCCTCGACATTTCCAGGATGAATATGGAGATTGTTTCAATCCAGCCTCCGGGCCTGTTCATATAAGGATACCAGTGGCTTATATTATACTAGTCTAAACAAGCATATTTAGTTCCTACAGGAGATTAAAGAAAAGCAGTTTCATATTCTACCTTTAAACACATATCCTCATTCTCCCAACAGTCCAAGGTGTCTAAATGCTCTCTCTCTCTGTGGCAGAAAAATTCATATAAAACACCAATGCTAAACATATAAAGTGTTTTAATGGCCTTAGAGTATTCTAACCTTCCTCCAGGGGGAAACCCCTGGGTCAAACTATTAATTAAACTGTGACCTTTCAGAGGCAATGGGCAGGCAGACATTTATTGACCTGCTGTACAATTATTGCTAGATACATTTCCATAATGCTAAATATATCCATGGGAAAGCTTACTGAGCTTCAAGCTGCTCCCCGATTCTATACAGTAGCTTCTCTTTATTTGTGGGAGAAAAAAAAAAAACACCTAAAAATCTATTTTGGCCTCAAGAGAAAGAATGATGACTCAGTGTAGCCATGGCAGAGTGACAGTAGAGTAAAGTGTTCTAGTCAGGTTGTGTACTATTACAGTAGATGCATTCTGAAGCACACACAGTCATTAATGTGTGGTAACCAGGATTGCTCCTTCAACAAGACTTGACAGTGAAGTGCCCGGGCAGCCAAAGGAACGATCAAGCCTCGGGTCTGTATATTTTATCATAATTGCTGCAGTCTAACAGGCACACACATTTTTAGCATGGGAACAGGGCCTCTAAAATAAGTGTATTGTTTTTCTTCCAACTGGTAAAATGATATTTGAGTGGGCGGAGGGACCAGGTCATCCCAGGTCGTGTTACTGACACGCCCAGGGCCCCAATGAAAGGCCTCCCCATCACCACTACCACCACCGCTGCTGTAACTCTCAATTAAGGGCACTGAGGTTGACTATATGTGGTGACTACATTGCATGACTCACTGACTGCTACACACCTGAGATGTCCAATAAAAACAGTTATATAAGAATATACAGTAGGAATATCAGTATTTTACAAACACACGGACTACGTCTGTGTGTGTGTTGTGTGTGTGTTTGTTCAACCTTGTGTGTGTGTGTGTGTACAGCTGTAGCCCTCAGACAAAAAGGGCCCCAGTAAAATGAAGCTGTGGAGTTTAACCCAGACATCCTGACAGGTGATGGTGGCTAACCAGAGGGCCTCACACCTCCGTTCCCTCCCTCTATCTCTGGAGCTTTAGGGCTCCGGAGCTGCTGGGCTCAGTGGCCAGTCTCTGCTCTGGGAATTTCACACCTAAGATGGCCATGACCAGCGACGGGCAGAGCCCATCACACCCTGGTGTGCCATTTCTGACCCAGCGGGCCCGGCGGCCACGAACAGATGCTCTCCCCCAGGGCAAACACGGGGCACCCCGGCCACTGTGGACTTAGCAGCTTGGCGATGTGTACTCGCCCCGCCATGCAGAGCGGGAGTGATGATGTTCCCAGGGAGACAAGGTCTGGGGGTTTGGGCAGGGGGGAGGTGGGGTTAGAGGTGAAAGAGGAAGAGTAATTGAGAGAGGGGAAAAGGCTCACCCTAGGTCCCTCAGTTTTTGGAGGAGCAAAGATACACTCAGTCTTTAGCTGAAAAACTTTGCTTTTGCGTCAGCTGTCCTCTTAATATAGTCTTCATTTAGTCAGCAATGGAGAAATAAGGTGTTTCACACAAAGCTTCCTATTTATGGAACTGCACCATAACCTAAGACACTGGAAAAATCCAGCCCATGTGCTAATCATGTTCACACAGTGAAAACAAGTTAATCACTATGCTGTGTCTTGCTAGACTGGTGGCTCAGACTAAAGCACAGCTAATTGATGGGTTACTGACTCACTGACTCAAAATGTCACTTAGGTCTAGAACACAATGATAATGTGATCAGTTAAACATAAAGACATGTGCCAGTGTTTCCTCTTTGGCTTCCCTCTTCCGCTGTCTTCATTCTTCAGTCGATTAGAGTATATAGACTGAGATAGAAAGAGGCAGATAGAGCCACCATTGAACTGTACCAGAGCCTGTGACCCACAGCAAAGCAAACAGAGAGATGCCTGGCCCTCATCTGCACAAATAGGCCTTTCAATCCCACCCCCACTTTTGTCCCATCAATAGTTCACTCTCATGGAGACCAAAGCCACCAACTCCAACCTTCCCTCTGCCCCCTCCAAACACACAGAGAGGTGAATGGTGTCTACTGTACCTTCCACCACTCCCCTCTCTGTGGGGTAGAACACATTTTGACAGGCCTGTATTTACGGCTGGCTGGAAGTCACGTTGGAATGAATCATAAAAAAGACCAAAATCATCTTGCTGGATGTTCATTTATATTGAATGTTGGTCAGCTGTGTGGATCTGCGTGTGTGGCCCGTGTATGTGGTGTGTGTGTGTGTGTGTGTATGTGTGTGTGTGTGTGTGTAGGGTTGGGGAGTTAAGAGAAGCCCTCTAATGAGAAACCCAACAAACTGTCAGCCTTTCCGTCTGTCTGTATGAATATGCTGCATATATTCTATGCAGTCTGCTTTTAAATTTGTGTTTCTGTCAGTCGTTTTGCAGCGTGCCTGCTTACATTATAATCAGTTACTGATTATAATGTAAATTATAATGTAAATGCTGCAGACCTTTTGCAATATTACGCTTGGAGGAACCCAGTTTGAGCCTTTAAAAATATCAAATAAAGGCTGAGTCACAGACTTAAAGTGAAGCCCTGTGAGCCATCTTATTGAGCATAGTGACGAATGTGTTTCTATTTAATGTCATTTATAAATTCTTCTGAGGCGGTTGTAGCTGTCTGTTGAGTCATCCCTTTATCTGTCTCCATTGGGTGTTGGGAAAACTCTTGCCCACAGACAAGATAACTTAGAAAGATAACACAATTCACAAGAACCTCAAGATAAACATCTGATGTATTATAGTATTGCATACATTCCACACATTGTCTCTCATCTCACCCCCACACACATATAACATATAAATACATATTTAAACCAAGCACACATGAGGATAAAAGACCAACAACTCACTCTGGACACGAGAATAAAACAAAGACAGAAGACTACTGAAGTGTTGCATTCTCTCTCTAATCCTGACACTTGTTGCTGTTCTCTCTCTGTCTCAATCTCGCTCTCCTTCAGTGTCACACACGCACACACAAGCTGCATGCAGCACCCCGTGAGTCCTTAAGAGTGCAGTGTCTCAGTGGGTGTGTGGTAACAATGGGAGCCGGGGTAAGCTAAGGCAGCCTCTCTGGTCCTTCTCCACATAAACCTTTAATATGAGGCCTCCTCAGCAGCCGTCGGCCATCTAAAGGCACTGTACCCTGTAATTGACCTTAAAAATACTTTCCGTGGAGGTCGGCAGCCATGTCATTGGCCTTCGGCCCAAGCAGCGGCCGCATCGCCCCAGCCCAGAGGAGCCTGGGAAGGCCTCACAGGGTATATTTAGTGGCCCTATCCTTTGACTGGAGCGAGAGATGCAGATAATGCCAGTCTGTGTATAAAACCACTCCGCCGCCCTCGAGTGGGCCTCTCACAGGCACATTTCCCTCTCCCACGGGGAAATGAGCGCAGGGTCAGAGGTCGGCCACATGCGAGCCGGGTGCATGTGCGAACAGGGGACACGGCGACCCGAATCCACCTCTCCTACATGAAGGAGGGGCGCGTCAACTTTCACCTCAACATTGGCCCTGCAAGGCATCCATACCTGACATTCCAGCTGGATTCTGTTCAGTCAGGGGGCATCTGCAAGATAATTTATGTTTTTTTTCATGAAAGATCATCGTTTGAGATATATCATAGCCTTTTTCTGTCTAGTAAATTTTTTAAAGGTGAAAACTGGAGTTGATGAAAGAACAAAAAGACACCCCCCTCTGCTGACTCCCTCTGGGCGCCCAGCACAATGAAAGACAGCATCTGTGCAACACTAGCATCTCTGGAGGCAAGCATTGCTACACATCTTCCCAAGGACAGTACAGTGACAACATTAATTTCAATCTCAATGAACTTCAGCGACACAACAAAGCTTTTCATTTGATTTGAGTTTTATGAGCTCTTTTCAGTTATAAATCACTCCAATAAAAACCGAGGGGTCCTCAGTAGTGACAGGTAGAGTTATGAGCAGTCACAGCAACACATACTATACTTATTTTATTTGGTGCCACTGGGCATTCATATTACCTAATAGTCATATATCTACATCTAGTCTGTCTGAGGCCCCTGCATCTTACTATACAGAATAGTACAATTTTTGACAGTCAGTTCTGCTCAGTTATGGGTGATAGAGAGCAGATGGGCCAGTGTTTACTCGTAGCGTGTGCTATCACACCTTTAAATTCCTCTGAGCAGCAGTGTGAGAGGTTGCAGTCACTTGTGCCTGCCTCTGCTCCTTACCAGTGGAAACCACAAGCCTTGGCAAGCTTTAGTCCCACCATAAGCCAGCTCCACTCCACTAACTATAGATTTCATGGCCTCCAGCAACGCGTGCTTGGATCACACACAACAACCATACACCAGTTTGAATGTGTCCTCAAACCAACCAGAGAAGTGTTCAAATACTCGCATAAACTAAAAAGATATTCTTACAATATTGTATAATAATAGATCAGCTCGTATTATCATCACGTCTGTGTACAGCTGGCTTTTTTTGTATCCTTACAGTACACATGCACAAAGCCACAGAGATAGCAGGAAATAGGACAAAGGAAGAGAGAGAGAGAGAGAGAGAGAGAGGGAGAGAGAGAGAGGGAGAGAGAGAGAGAGAGAGAGAGTCTCGAACCTTCTGGATTCTCTCCCAGAGTCGCTGCCCCTGAGTATGAAAGCCAAGCCTAACAATAACAAAGAGACACTTTTGATCCGCTGTATAAAAGGGCAGCTATAGAGCTTGACAGACCAGGGGTTCATGTGCTCGCCGTGGTCACGGTGACAGATCTGCCGACCGCTCCTTGCCCATCTGGGCTGCCGGTGGCGCTCTGCCTGCTCTCAGAGGACAGCGAGTTCAGACGCGTAATTTAGTTCAGATGAGGTAAAGCAATATTTCCAGATTAATACGAGCCATATTCCTCTAGAACTGTCCTTTCTTTCTTCTTCTCCTTCCTGCACTTTTTTTTTTTTTTTATCATCTTACATGTCCAAAAACTTCTCCTGGCTGAGGATGAAAGGAAGGAAGAGAAGAGAGAAAGAGAGGGAGACATAAAGAGAGGGAGAGATGGACAAGTTTTATGCTTTGTGAGGCAGGGTTAGTGAGCAGCACTATGACACTGGTGTTAAAATTACTTTCGTCACCTTTCTGTTTATCATCTGAGAATGATCTTAATGATCCGACTGCATTTTACACCTTGTGTTCCTTGGCTTTTTCCCCTTAATGGTTTGTGTTATGTGCATTCTGGATAGCTTTATCTCTTGTTTACCCATTCTTCGTTTTTAGGTCACAAACTGATGTTAAATAAGCCCTTCAGTAGCGCTCTGTTGCTACATGTAGGCAAAAACTCTGAATCTCAAAATACCTGGTGTTGATTCAACCAGCTGCATACATGTTAGTAGATGCTTCCTCCACACTGAACCTAAAGACCTTTCATTTTTGAACCAATTTAAAAAAAACGGCCATGATCACAAATGGGGTTCTCGGGAACTTAATGTAAGCTGCATCACATGAGAATGAGAATGCTACAGCTGTGATTAGTCTAGCTTGGCAACAGTATCAGTAGTGGGGATTCAGGAAGTCACAGCTGTCCCTGTCCTGCAGCTGCTGACTGGCTGCAGAATCAGCCCATCCTGATGATACACAGCTCTATAAATCTCTACAGCATTCAGGGAACAGCATCGAGCTACAGTATATCTGATCTGCCCTGTTCCAATAAATTGATTTGAGTTAACAGGAAGAAGCTAAACCAGGGGTCAACAGGCAACTGGGCGATTGGCTGGCTTTGCTGTTGGAGCGAAGCCAGCTGGACCAATTGTACCCTTGCATGCCGGGGCTTTCATCAGCTGGCCATTTTGTTCATATGGCGCTTGGAAAATTGGAGATTAATCGGCTGTCTCCTAATGGTTACTGGAACAATCCTGAGACCCATAGTCCCTCTGCAGTGTCCCCCATAGTATATTAGGAAGGACGTTGCTTCCATCACTTCATGAGCAGTGGATAAGGCAAGCAGCCACTTTGGCTCTGTTAGCTTCATAGGGGAAGCATGCTGATGAAGGACTGATGATTGACATACAGCAATGGTACCCTGCAGGGCTGTGATTATTTTATGGTTTTCTGATCCTGAGGTAACTGGAGAGTGTCACTGTGTTCCTGGCTCCTGGCAAAAAAAACAACAACAACCCATTTCTGCTGATCTTTGATAGATGAATAATGAAACACAAGTTTAATGCCTGCTTCTGACTGTACATAGCTTCTCTGTTTCTGATGTTTTTTCTGGAACGTTCTTCCCATCCGCCTGCCAAACTGCATGACTGTGATGTCACGACTGGGCTCTCTCATTGGCTGGGCTCTGTTCACCCGCAGAGCTCGAACGGTACACAAGCCCCAATTGGACAGCGGGTTTGAAAGAGAACGTGAAATTAGTGGTGACTCATCTCTGGCCACCATGTTATTATATCATTTCTTCACCAGCATGATTTCAATCGATCTAAAGTTCCATGAAATCAGACCAAAAGCCAAAAATATGTGCATCTGCATCTGAAAGATGGAAAAGATGATTTTCAACGACCGCATTTCTTTCACATTCTATAGATCTTAGACATTTCTAAGTTGGCACACCATGACCATGGAGAAAAGCCTCACACGTGAAAGATATTTCACAGAGTTAAATGCCTCTTTACATTACAACAAAAAGTCGATAAAACTTCTGTCCATCAAAGGCATTATTTCCACAAACCTGTAACGTGTAATTTGTGGTGTCATCAAAACCTAGACGCATGACATGGAAATTTCATAGTTACAAAGAAGCCTTGACACAGTACAAAAAAATGTGGAAAACTGCTGCTTTTACAACACCATTTGGCAAAGTTTACGGAGGGGAAGGAAAGGGGATTTCTTTGAATTTTGAACCCTCAGAGAGGAGGTGAAGTTCACAGGTCACATTCTACTCATCTGGCTCATGACCTTCACCTTTTATCAGTCACATCAGAACTTTGGGCATCACTATGGCAACGCCCTGTCACCATTACTGTACTGTAAAATAGTGAAGAGAAGAGAGGAGAAGAGAAGAGAAGAGAAAATAACTTCCTACTGAATGTTTTGACAACTGTGACACCATCTTCCTAGTACTAAGGACTAACATAGAAATCTATGACTTTCTTGTACAACTATCAATGATTTTTGTGTTATCCCATAAGATTGTACATATGTCAAGTGCAATAAACTACTGTAGAATAGGGGTGTAACGGTACATGTATTCGTCCGGAACCGTCACGGTACGGACGTTACGGTTCGGTGCATGCAGTCATACGGAGAATACGCAGTATGTGCGAAGATTGATGAACGTAATGCGGAACCAACTTTCACAAGCGCGAGTTCTACCCAGAAACCTTAAGCTGTAAGCCAACAACAGTTAGCAACATGCCATGCTAAGCTTAGCTCAAGCTACTACTGAGTCAGTCACACTATGGCGAGTGCAAATGAGACACAGGAGCTAGAAGACCCGCCTGCTTCTTTCAAATCAGCTGTGTGGGAAAATTTCAGGTTCCCAGTGAACTACGACAGCAATGGAGAGCGAGTGGTGGATCGGACGAGGACGGTGTGATGTGCCAATCACCGGAGCTAGGCAAAAAAAAACAGGAGTCCAACTACTTATCCCCGCTGCTTTTAAGCAGCCTCTAGATGCGAAAGCAGACGGGGCCAAAAACATTACCGAAGCAATTGGCATTTACATTTCATCGGCTATGCGCCCATATGCAGTGGTAGAGGACCCCGGCTTCAAGTATTTATTAAAAGTGCTCGTTACAACGTTCCATCCCGTGCGCACGTAAGCCAATCCGTGGTCCCTGCCCTTTACAGCCTATGCGAGAGTGTATGTTCACTGTTTACATTTTACATTTTACTGCTTAATACACTACAGGCTGTACCAACTACCTCAGGGGGGACTATACGACACTAGGTGGAACAAACTGTAACTTGCACTACTGTCTGTTCAAAATAAATGAAAAGAAACCTAGCCTTATGCATTTGGGGTTTTTTGTTGCTTTTTTCCCGTTGTACCGAACTCGTACCGAACCGTGATGTCCAAACCGTGGTGTGAACCGAACCGTGACTTCTGTGTACCATTACACCCCTGCTGTAATAAACTAAAATATTCAGCTTGAAGTAGAATCCTTGTTTATATGCAGAATCCCCAACAGTGGAAAGCAGAAAGATTACTACCACTGTGAGATTGCTTTCCCTCTTCTGGCAGAAAAAAGTCGGTGACCTAACTTCTCCTACTTCACCTGTGGGTAAAATACCAAAATACTGAAGAGAAGTTGGGTGTTTTTTAATTCATCCCAAACATACGCACACACATCCTCTCGCACACACACACACACACACTGAACACCTGTATGTATTATGCAGATGCTGTGACTGTTCATATATATAGCACATTACATGAACAGCAGAGGGGCGAGGGTGTGAGAGCTGACAATGTCATGGAAGCTGTCATTGTGAAGACATGAGAAGAAACACACCAGCATTATAATAACACTGTCAAAACACAGGGCTGGTGGGAAGATGTCCACAGAACCGACTTTGCCAGGCTCCAGCCCATCTGTACACCACAGGAAAACCCAACTCATCCACACATTCCCCTGCTTGGACTTGACTTTGACCCTGGCGACCTGTAACTGTGTGTGTGTGTATGTGTGTGTGTGTTTATACCCTGCACATGCGCACGTCCATTGGTGGGCCAAGGGACCACACCAGAAGAACAGAAGAGCTTTGCCTTTATAAACAATTTTTAAATCAACCATTGCCTAGCTACAGTAGTTAAAAACTATATTTCATGGATCTACTGTGTGACAGTAGCACAATTAAAACATTCTGCAATTGCTCCATCGAGTCTTACTTAAGTCTCTAGACCCTAGAAAGTTGTTAATTTACTGCCATCCATCGATATCACAATCTGCATTGGAGAACTGGTTTCCAATTCTCATACTCAGAGCAGCCTTGGTCTGTTTTTTGGTCTGTCAAAGATCTCTTGGTTTACATTATGTCACTTAACAGGCAACGTGCCTCATTTCAACTACACGTGCTGAATGTATACCCTCTCTCTGTATGAGCTATGAGTTGCACATTTCTGCCGAGGTAGCTACCCAGTGCGCGTTTAGCCTGGCTGGCGGAATGCAGCCTTGCATTGCTTAGCACGGCTGAGATTTATGTGACTGCTGTGGGGCGTGCATGTGGCTAACAGATGGTGGGATCCTGCTCCTCTCTCCTCCCTCGACACACCACTGCTTATTCACCCCCCACCCCACACACCCCCCACCCCCATCCCTGTCTATTCCTCTTCTCCTCCACTGTATCAACCAATATTATTTCTCTGGCACTTCAATCCTTCAAACGTGACTCCGAGCCTCCCATGGTCAGTTGCTATACTTATCAACAGCAGACACCCGCAATCCCTCACTGGGCTTTCAACACCAGCCTCATCCTCACTACACCCACTCTCACCACCCTCCACAGTATCCATTCAACACCACTTTACTACACACTCAACACTATCTAAGCTGAAAACACAACCCCATCCACACACAGCCTTCAGTGTCCTTAAGGCTGCCCTTATTCCTTGTCCACACACACACACACACACACACACACACACACACGCACACAAACACACACACACAGACACACACACACGTACACACACAGTGACCGCTCCGGTCACACAAACCTGACCTAGACCCTGCCGACTGTCATCCTGTCTCCATGACTTGCTTTTAAATATTCTACCTCTCCCCAGCTGATGTGGACCATGTTTGACATGCACTTAGCAGGACAAATTGTTACCAAGCAGTGACACACAAAAACACTCAGGCTGTGGAGACACTTTCCATCTGCTTTGCTCTCTTCTAAACTCTCACCTCAGGCTGAATGGTCTCAAAGAACACACCCAGAATTTGGCCGAAAGTGTGCCTGCTGATTCTGATTTAGCATCTCTCTTGTCACATCAGACACGGTGGGCCAACACAGCCCAGCAATCCAGCACATATGCACCATATCATGTGTACAGTACACATGAAACTGCTCCAACACATGCTCCCCTACAAGTGCAATTACAGAGCAGAAAATCTCCCTAAAAACATAATGTGATTTTACATAAGAGCAAGCAAACAAACTTATCGGGCAGTATCAATAGTTGAGAGTGTCTCATGTTGAAGAGTTAGAGCGTGCTAAATGATCTGTCCTGCAAAATTATATTCTTTGGCCACTAGGGGAGCACCGAGCCAAACAACTTGCCTGCCAATCAAATAAGCCGTTCAGTGGGAGGCCATAAAATTATATACCAGCTAAAATGGCTGTGTGTGCCACACAGACATTTACACAACCATAAAATGCTGACATATGGCAGCTCACTGGAGAACATTTACTCAATCTAATACAAAGGCAGAGTGTTGAGTGTTCCTTCCTACCCACACACCTCCGTGTGCTGGCATATGGATCATTGTGTTCACATGCAGACACAAAGAAACACACAGATGCACTCAAACAAACACACAGCCATTGCCTACAGATGCAAGTGTTCCACTCTGTTAATCTAATCCCACTCTCAGAGTCTGGGAATGTACAGCTGTGTGGTTTTGTGACACACTGGGCACCCTGCCATGGGGAGTCACCTCGAGGTGCACTGTGTGTGTGTGTGTGTGTGTGTGTGTGTGTGTGTGTGTGTGTGTGTGTGTATGTGTGTGTGTGTGTGTGTGAGAGTTCATCTAGTCCAGGAGACCACAGAACCATACTGCGACCGCAAGGAGTTAAGGATTTTTACTACTTGCATGCACACACAGATACAGACACACAGACGCACCCATCTAACCACACATCCACACGTGCACACACCCACACGTACTCACACACTCACACACAAAACAAAGTGAAGGAACATTGAGTTACATTATTAGCCGAAGATGATAAAGTCAGCATACCGCCGTGTGTTCGGAGTACAAGTATCAGACAGGGCTCATGTGATGAATGGCTGGATTTCGACTGTGTTTATATGGGCCGTGTCTGTGCTAATGAGGCTCTGCACACCTGCTACTCTTTCTAGGTCTCTCCCTCTCTCTCTATCTCTCTCTCTCTCTCTCTCTCATCTCATTCTTAATGAATGACCACACTAGGAGAACAAAGTGATACAGTGTGTCTCTGTTCCTGTATCCCTCGAAAGAAAGGCTAAGATGATGGCCAAAAGGTGAATGTTTTTTCCCCCTCTCATCCTTCACTCAGTATCTCTGCTTAGTAAGCACACTCCCCAGTGCTCCTCTGTGATAAATGAACAATGTGACATCACCACTGGGAAGACTGTGACTGAGTACTGACCGTAAGGAGTATAGGGTTAGAAGTGTGTGTGTGCGTGTGCGTGTGCGTGTGCGTGTGCGTGTACGTCTATGTCTGTCTGTGTATGTCTAAGTGAGCGTGTGTCTGCACTTGCCTGCGTGGGTGTGCTTTTCTCATGGTGTGTGTTAATTCTGGGCTTGTGCCCGCCTGACGTGCTTACTTGCCCTCCCTGCTGGGAGGCCTTATGATCTCAGTGGGATTGCATCTAAATCGGGTGAAGTGGTGGATGCAATCTGGAGCCCAGGCCGTGCCTGTACCTCACACTGTTCTCTCACTCCCTCACTCCACACATTGAACTGGGTAGGGCTTGTATATTTTAACTACCAAAAATAATAAACACACAATTGATATAAGAGGTGGATTGGCTAATGTTTGAGGAGGAAATTTTGGTGCATAAAATGTGTCTTCAAACAGAGCTAAAAGACAAAGCAGCTTATTATCTCCACACCCTTGCCCCTGGCTTTCACCTAAGGCCAAGGAGAAAGTGCTAAGGTGGGTCACAGGTCACATTTGATAATTTGATGCCTGTGGAACATAGTCCGAAGAGTCTGCATACTTCAAAAGGCCTTACAAAATATTTGCACAACATGTATATAGTTAGCTTACTATATACAATGCTGTATCCATTTGCTCCAAAAAAGATAGAAACAGTGAGGTTCACATAAACAATGTAAAACAATCAAAATAGCAGTATGTGACTATTATGTACGCAATGAACTCACATGGGCATGGACAGAACACATTAGAACATAGATGGAGATTAAGCAACATGTCAGCGGGGCGTTTTGCCTTTCAGTGGACTTACTTGACATTTTAAATCTATCCTCAGCATGTGAAGAAGCCAGCACATAAAAGGAGAGAAAGAAACTGAGTATCCCTTCTACAGTATTACCAGTGATCTTTACTCTAAACCAAAGCACCGGGATGTTAAACAACTCCAAACAAAGATTATTGTGGGAGATTTATGACAAGCTGAGTAGGAGCTCAAGGGAGGAAAAGGAAAGAAATGCGCGCCAGGTAGAACAATCAACATTCTTCATGCATATTCGTAAACAATCCGCCGATCTGCAAAAATGTTTCAACTGATAAAAATTGAGGTTGGCAACAATTGCAAACAAAATAATTAGGGAATGAAATGTCTTGATATCAATTGCTTCCTGCATGGGTTTAGGCAGCCAGAATCTGGTCACAGCAAATGGGTTCAGGTCTTTTTCTGTAGCTGAACACTGGGGAGAGGAAAAGCTTAATTGGGAGGAAGTGCTGAGCCTGGACCTATGTGAGACTTTGTGGTGTTTTGTGATAATTCGGCAGCACCCCAGCTTGGTTTGTGGGCTCTGATCCCATATGTTTCTAGTTTCCTGTAATTTACTAGATTGGCACTTTATTCGGTCCATCAGAGTCCGGCTCTGATGTCTGTCAGTGAGGAAAACAGGAACAAACATCCAACGGGTGAGCGTCTTCCCACGCAGGTCCTTTATCACAGCCAAGCATCTCCACCAGAGTTCGAGGCGCCCCAGTGAACACACAGCCTGCCGCCCAGCGCTTTGCTCCCATTGAGCTAAATAGCCCACAGCTGTTTACCCTACTAAAGCCCTGCTCCACCACACACTCTTATTTGCTGTTATTGTGGGCCAATACTTTTATGCAGTCATACATGCAGGGTGTTAAACCTAAAACATTAGCAGTAAATTATTGCTTGTACAGTAATATTTATTTATTACTGTGTATTACTTTAATTACATTGTAATAGACCAGTACATACCTGCAGTGTGGCAGTTGGCATGCTTTAGGTATAGAATAATTTGTAGTGAGAAACTGATCAGCAAGTACTTGCAAGCTGAGAATTTAATAAATATTTTCCTTTGATCATTCCCATGCCAAAGGGCAGACATTTTTCCACTTTGTCTTGTTTGAGTGAACCCATGGACATGGCCTGATTACCACACTTTGACAGCACAGAGAAAACCTCTGGAATCTGTAGGAAACACCCTCAATGCGTCTTTCAAAATGTTATGCATGTCACTGCAATTTCAGTGCATTTATGTATCTTGCGCTTGACAATTTTAATCCCTGAAGGCATACTGAGGTATACCATGGATGCATGCATTGATAAATGCTGAGGGAGCAAGTGAGGGCACGCATATGTTGGCTTTTCCCACATGTGAGAATGCATTGTATATCTTGTTCCTGCTCTGTGCATACATCTCTCTATGCACTTTCAGCTGCAAGAAGCTGCGACATACTATACTTGGAAGATATTTTTAACTGACTTTCCTGGACAAATAAAGGTTAAATAAAAAATATAAAATTTTAAAAGGCAGTTTGACCATGGTTATCATAGTGGCTGCCATATATGGGAACACTGAGTACAAAACAGACTGCCATCCTGTGATGGGTCTTTGGCTGACTTATTCAGAGAAAGAAACAGAGAAGAAGGTGGTAACAGGCAGAGAGAGGAGAGTAGAGAAAGAAAAAAGAGAGTGAGAATAGGAAAGAAGAGTGTTTGAGAGTTGTGGCCAGCTCCAGAGGTTCTAATTGACTAATGAAAACCACACCAATGCCAGACCAGGCCCACAGAGGCCATAAGGAAGGGAGGGAGTAGGGGATGGAGGGGGAGAGAGGTAAAGTGAGGTAAAAGGTCTGCAGCACTGATATGGTTTTCATTCCAGCAGCATTTACTGGGCCATCGCTGAGCCCTAGCAGGCCAAGACTGCTGTCATACAGCTGGACACGGACTCTCTCCTCTTCTCTGTTCCCCTCTTCTATCACACCCTTCTCTTTCCATCTGTCCTCCTCCTTTTGCTCACCGCCTAACTTTCGATTCGCTCTGTTCTCGCGCTCTGTTTCTCTTAGCCAACATCATCAGCGCACACTAACACTAACCCTAGTCCATTCTATTGTTCTGTCTGGAATCTGCGTCTGGCACCCTCGGCTCACAGCCTTATACAGTACACCTGGATTCCTGACCTCAATGCCGCCTCCGATCTCATAAATCAATCAGTTCTCCTATAAAGGTTTCAAAGGAATACCTGGTAACCACCTTGATATGGGGCACATGATTTTAATTGCTGGCTGATGGACAAACCTGGCAATCCGTTATCATTTTGTTCTGTTGACTTGTAATTGTGCTACTTGGGCGTCATGCCTTAGTTGACTCAGTCCCAGTGCTGCTTGCACGAAACTGGCTGTGGTTGCCGATATTCTTTTTGCTGAAGTTAATGTTTGAATTTTTGGGGGTATAAAAGCTTATGATGGGCTTTTTATATAGATGCTTTACTTGAGTGCGGCTTGGAGCTCTGAACAAAAACACAGAAATCTGAATCTGTGCGGTGACGTCCTCTGCAGTCTCAAACACACACTTGCACACACACACACACATATGCACACACAAACATGCACACACATGCACACACACATACATGGACAAGGTTGCAGTCTGATAGCTTTGCTGTTCCTGCTCAAACACACACGCAAACACACACACACACACACTTCACATTTCCCCAGGGAGTGAAACATAGTAATCTGAGGTAATTATCTCAAGCACTGACAGAAAGTATGTCACACACACACATATCACCAGGCAGTTGCAGTGTATTGGCAGCTGTTTGACTTGTGTTGTTCATTGCTAAGTTAGAAATCCAAGAATTGGACCACCACCTCGGGCCAGGTCCCACTCCGATACTGTAATATTGTTGTCTCCCTTACTCAGACAAGCTGATGGCACAGCTGGCACAATACACCATTACTCTCACAGGGGGAATGCCACACCTGGCAGAGCTGAGGATGATTTTCCACCATTTAAATAAGTGTGGTGGTTAGGCTGGCACGGGGAGGCAGACTGACATGACTGAGCAGGTTCCACATGCAGCGCAGAGAGGGTAAAGGGGGCGGGGGGGGGAGGGGAAGGGGAGGGGCAGCAAGGGAACAGAGGTGGAGTGTTGGGTGTATGGGTGGAGGTAGGTGTGTGTGGGGGGGGGTGTATTCAGGCAGCGCTGCAGAGGAATCTCAAACATTCCAGTACCTGGCCTGACCTCCCGCAGTGACCCCGCTATCTGCCCCACCTGAGTCCCACCCTTATGTCCCTCCGCCACACCCTGCGACCTGTCGACTGTCAGCTGTCAGCGGTGGGCTGGAACCAAAGTGGGATAACCACAATGCACAGACAAATCTCTCTGGCTTAGAAAGAGGAAGAGACAGAGAGAGAGAGCGAGGGGGGGAAAGAAAGAGAAATAGAGACAAAGAAGAGAGAGCATAGTAGAGAGATAATGCTGCTTGAGTGTAGAACATATTGTAAAAGCATGTAGAAACACAGTGTAAACAGTAGTATAGGAAAATACAGGTATGGGCAGGACAGTGCCACCAGTGCAGCGGCGTCTTGGTATCTGAAATAATATGTGCGCTTGCAGATTCTCTTAGATCTATTTTTCAATGTATTCTACTTCTCATCACTGTCACACATCTGATGACTGTTGCAAATCTTATACAAAAGGAAACCTGCAGT
>NC_136000.1:19561945-19654445 GCF_048128805.1 Centroberyx gerrardi
CAAAACCCTTTTACAACTCCTAGTGCACCTTCAACTCCTCAAGCCAGTGCTGTGACTGGAGACTCTATAGTGCTAACGTGGGAAAGGCCTGAGAGTGATGGTGGTTCAGAAATTGATGGCTACATCTTGGAGAAACGTGACAAAGATGGCGTCAGGTGGACTAAATGCAACAAGAGAAGACTAAACGACCTGCGTTTCCGATGCACAGGACTTACTGAAGGACATTATTATGAGTTTAGAGTATCAGCAGAGAATGCTGCAGGTGCAGGTGCACCCAGTGAGCCAAGTGAGTATATTAAGGCCTGTGAAGCTACTTACCCACCTGGCCCTCCTACCAACCCCAAAGTAACTGACCATTCCAGCACTACTGTGTCTCTGGCTTGGTCAAAGCCCATCTATGATGGCGGAGCAAACATCAGTGGATTTGTAGTTGAGATGAAAGAAGCAGCAGAGGATGAGTGGACCACATGTACACCAATCACAGGTGTAGAGGACACAAACTACACTGTGAGGAGACTGAGAGAGAATGCTGAGTACAACTTCCGTATACGTGCGATGAACATTGCTGGACTTGGAGAGCATGTGGATTTACCCAGGTCTGTGACTGCAGCTGAGAAACTGGAGGCACCTGAGATTGAGTTGGATGCTGCCTTGAGGAAGATTGTGAATGTTCGGGCCTGTTCCACACTGCGTCTGCTTGTCACCATCAGAGGGAGGCCAGAGCCTGAGGTCAAATGGACAAAGGCAGGTGGTGCTCTCAGTGGACGTGCTCAGATTGAGGTTACAAGCTCCTACACAGTGTTATTGATTGAAAATGTCAATAGACTTGACACAGGAAAGTATGAGTTGACTGTTGAGAACTGCAATGGCTCCAAATCAGCATTCATCAGTGTTCGAGTGCTGGACTCACCCAGTGCACCAACCAACTTTGAAGTGAAGGATGTAAAGAGAGACTCTGTATTGATCTCATGGGAGGCACCTCTCATTGATGGCGGTGCAAAGATTTCACACTACATAGTGGAGAAGAGAGAGGAGGCTAGAATGGCATTCGCAAGTGTCTGTAGCAACTGTGTGAGAAACTCATACAAGATTGACAATCTCCAGGAAGGATGCTTCTATTATTTCCGTGTCCTGGCTGTGAACGAGTTTGGCACTGGACAGCCAGTGGAGACAACTGAGGGTGTCAAGGTTTCTGAGGCTCCTCTGCCTCCTGGTAAAATCACTCTCAGTGACGTTACTTGCAACAGTGCGACACTCTCATGGGAGAAGCCTGATCATGACGGAGGAAGCAAAATCACATGCTATGTTGTAGAAATGCAGGCTAAGGAAGATGACAAATGGACAATATGTTCAGACATTAAAGCACTGGAAGCAACTATTAATGGGCTGACAAAAGGAAAGGAGTATTTCTTTAGAGTGACAGCCGTGAATGACAAGGGAAAGAGTGAACCAAAGTCCCTATTGGCACCTGTTACTGTAAAGGACATTACTGCTGAACCCATCATTAATTTGCTGTGCAACACATTCAGTGTGAAGGCAGGAAATGATTTAAAGATTGATGTTCCATTCAAGGCTATACCACAGCCTGAGGTAGCCTGGAAAAAAGATGGCAACCTACTGAAGGAGACGAGTAGGGTAAATGTGCAGACATCTGACACATCATCTCAGATCATTATCAAAGATGCCACCAGGGTGGATGTTGGAGAATATGAGGTGACTTTGACCAACTCAGTTGGAACCAAATCTGCTGAGATCTTTGTTAATGTTTTTGACAGACCCGGACCACCAAGTGACATCACTGTGGATGAAGTGAGTTCTGACTTTGTGTCTCTGTCATGGCAGCCCCCAAATTATAATGGTGGATGTCAAATCAACAATTATGTGGTTGAGAAGAGAGACACAACCAGCACAATATGGCAGACTGTGTCAGCTACAGTTGCCAGAACATCAATCAAAATTTCTCGTCTTACACAAGGCACTGAATATCAGTTCCGCATTGCTGCAGAGAATCGCTATGGCAAGAGCCACTTTGTTGACTCTGAACCTGTAGTTGCCCAGTATCCCTTCAAGCCCCCTGGTCCACCAACCAACCTCCATGTTGCCCATGCCTCAAAGTCTGTCATGGTGGCTGCTTGGAGCAAGCCACACAATGATGGTGGCAGCCCTATCATTGGTTATCACATTGAATGCAAAGATCAAAGCAGTATTCTGTGGACAAAGTTAAATAGGAGCCCAGTGACCGAGAACCAGTTCAAGGTAACAAGCGTTGAGGAGGGCCTGATATACGAGTTCCGTGTCAGTGCTGAGAACATTGCTGGTGTTGGATCCTGCAGCAAAGCATCTGAGCCTGTAGCAGCCAGAGACCAGTGTGATCCTCCACGCAACCTCACGGTCACCAATATAACTAATAGCTCAGTTTCTCTCTCCTGGGACAAACCAGAATATGATGGCGGTGCCAAAATAACGGGTTACATTGTTGAGTGTAAAGAGCTCCCGGATGGCTGCTGGCTTAAGTGCAACTTCACCAATTTACTGGACACCTACTTGGATGTGACAGGCCTCACAGAGGATGCTCAATATGATTTCCGGGTTATTGCGAAGAATGCAGCTGAACTCTTCAGTGCACCCTCTGAGGACACCGGAGCTGTCACAGTAAAGCATGATGTGGATTCACCCACCATTAGCTTGGAGGACAGATTTAGACAGGCAGTGGTTGTCAAAGCAGGAGACCTCCTGAGAATAGATGCTGATGTAACTGGCCGTCCCCACCCTACGGTGTCCTGGTCTAAGAATGGTAGAAAGATTGACACCAAGGGAAGGGTGGAGGTAACATCAACAAAGACGCACACCTCTCTACTTATCAAAGAAAGCATCAGGAAAGACTCGGGACAGTACATTCTGACCCTACAGAACACAGGTGGTACCAGATGTCAGGCTATCACCTGCAAGGTGCTGGACAGGCCTGGCCCACCTGCTGGACCTCTGGAAGTGTCTGGACTCTCAGCAGAGAAATGCACCCTGAAATGGGGGCCCCCTCAGGAGACTGGTGGTGCTGAGATCATGCACTACATTGTTGAGAAGTGTGAAACCAGCCGTGTAGCCTGGACCCTGGTGTACGGAGACATGATGGCAACAACATGCAAAATCACCAAGCTGCTCAAAGGAAATGAATACCTATTTAGGGTGAGGGCGGTGAACAAATATGGCGATGGGGAGGCCCTGGAAAGTGAGCCCACCAAGGCCATGGATCCCTTTACTGTCCCATCTGCTCCTACTGATGTTGAGGTCACAAGTGCAACCGGCGAGGCTATGACCATCTGCTGGAAGAGACCCGAATCTGATGGTGGCAGCAGCATCAGTGGTTACATCATCGAAAAGAGGGAGAAGCAGGGCCTGCGCTGGGTCCGCGTCAATAAGAAACCCGTCTATGACCTGCGAGTCAAAGCCTCCAGCCTGCGCGAGGGATGCGAGTATGAATTCAGAGTCTTCGCTGAGAACGCTGCTGGACTAAGTGATCCCAGTGTCCCATGCCCGCTCACCCTGGCAGAGGATCCCAAGTTTCTACCTTCCCCTCCAGCAAAGCCCGCTGTGATTGACTCCACCAGGTCCTCCATCACTCTGACATGGAACAAGCCACTGTTTGACGGTGGAGCGGCTGTAACTGGGTACAGAGTCGAATACAGAAAAACAGCAGAGGAAGATTGGACTGTCGGCGTTATGAACACAGATAAAACAGAGTTTGCAGTGTTTGGACTCACATCAGGGGTGGAGTATGTGTTTGTTGTCAGATCCATAAACAAGATTGGTGTCAGCGAGCCCAGCCCTGAGACGGATCCTGAAGTGGCCATGGAACGAGAGGAGGAGCCCATGTTTGACATTAGCAATGAGATGAGGAAGACGCTCCTTGTTAAAGATGGCAGCTCCTTCACTTTGACTGTGCCCTACAGTGGCAAACCTGTTCCCAGTGTGATGTGGGACAAAGCTGATGTAGATCTGAGAGTCAGAGGAATGATCAATACCACCAGCAGCGTCACCTCTATCACAGTTGAACGGGCAACGCGTGATGACTCTGGTAAATACACGGTCAAACTGCAGAATACCGCTGGGAAAGCCAGTTTGACCCTGAACGTGAGGGTTTTGGATTCCCCTGGTCCTCCAACTCGTGTTGCAGTTAAAGATGTGACCACGACCTCTGCCACCATTACCTGGGACACCCCAGAGAACGAGGGAGGAGCTCCTGTTAAGAACTACCTTGTGGACATGCGGGAGATCAGCAAGAAAGGATGGAGCAGGCTCACTGACACCTGCCACCGACTGTCCTATAAGGTGTCTGACCTGGAGGAGGGAGGAGTCTACTTCTTCAGAGTCACCGGTGAAAATGAGTACGGCATTGGTGTTCCAGCTGAGACCAAGGAGGGAACAAAGATGACAGGTACATTAATCTGAAAGAATACATCATAAGTACTTTATGAAAAGGGTTACTGTGTCAAGTAGTAATAAATAACCTAATGGGTGTTATGGGATTAGTGTCTAGGTAATGTGAATAGCTGGAGGGAATAGTTAGATGTAAAGCACTAGAATTGCTTCAATGCACATTATGCTATTTCCTGAGTAACAAAGTTTTGTTTTTCATTTCAGATCAAACAAATTGGGAGTTAGAACTGTCGGCTTAGCAAAGTCACAAAGCTAAGGTCCCTTGTCTCCTTCCCAACGCCCTGTTTATCACCATCTCTTCCTGTCAAGACTTGGATCCTCATCTATTTCTCATCTTCATCCAGTTTTCTTCTGTTAGATGCATTATAAGTATTTGTGAATAGTGTTCAATTCTTGAGATCAATTACAAGATGACTCTATCAATTTAAGTGAATGCACTTTGATTATAATCTTTGGATACATTGCCAGATAAAGGCAATTATGTTATAATGTTGCCTTTTTAATGTTTGTATACTAGTAACATATTATAATTTTTGATTTGAGAAGAAATTTGCATTATTCTGAGTTTTTTCTGATTTTTCATTCTATTTGTAAACAAATAATCTACAATAAAGTGAAACTGATAAAAAAAAAAAAATTGCTGTTGCTGGGTGTGTTATGTAAAGAAAGGGTAGCCTCTAACTCCAAATTAAAACCAACGAAAAGACAGCCTATCATCAGCCTAGTCATCATGAACAACAGAAGAGGATGGCAGAGTATCTCACTCTGTTGACCAAACTGGCCACAGTAACTCAAGCTAACACCCAGGCTGCAGCCAAGTTGTGGGTCCAAGGTCCAAACCTGTTGAGTTGTGCCTAAAAATAGACGTCACAAGATATTTTTGCCATCTGTTGCGCTTTATATGCAAATATGTCACTATGGGAACCGGTGCGTAAATACAGGAAAAGGAAGTAGCTAGCAAGTAACCGGAACTACCCAACGCAAAAACTTTTCTGTCAACTGAACTGGGAGTAACTTAAACACAAATAACTTTTCGAGCTGAAAATTACAACATGGGAACAACAGCAAGTCAACTTGGAAAGGATTTGCTCTCAGAATACCAAGTAAGTTTGTAACGTAACATTGAAAACTCTGTTGACGTCGTTAGCCTAGTGGACTTAATTGGGAACTAACTACGGTCTACTGTTGGGAGTAGCTCTGTTTACGCTCACTGTATAGCTACAGTAAGTTAGCCAATTTAGCTTAAACTACCTGTAGGCATAGTCTTTGCTAGAAAACCGAATATAAGTATAACAACAGCTTTGTGGAGCTATAACGTTGTCATCATGCCGATCGCTGATATGTTAATATGATAATATTACCAAACCTTTCTTACTGGCTTCCTCACATAGCCAGAGTTGTACAGATGTACCAATATGGACAGAATAAAAAATAACGAGGCACCAACTTGGGCTCATCTGTGATGATTATTCTAATGATGCTTATTTGTACTTTCAGGAGTTAACATTCCTAACAAAGCAAGAAATTCTTCTGTAAGTGACCGACTACATGCCATAACGTTACAATTAATTTATAGTATAATAATAATAGTACCGTAAGTTCCTAAATATAATTAAGCAATTGAAATAATCTGGCATTGCGTATTGTGATAAATGAGAAATTTTTGTTTTCTGTTTAGTGCTCACAAGAGATTCACTGAACTGCTCTCCAAAGAGGATAAAGCCCTTCCAAACCCCAGAGTGCCATTGGAGAGTATTCTTACTCTGCCAGAACTCAAGGTGATAAGAGACTTAACCATGTGAAACAGAGGGAACATTATGTTTTCATTGCTGGAGTAGGATTTCCTTCAGACTCTGTACTTGTCCTGTGCTTGGTGTGTTCTGGTGATGTACTTGGAGGAAGTGCTGTAAGGACTATCAGACTGATAAGGTGTTACTGACCCTTGTCCTTGTTCTCACCTACTCTCGCAGTCCAACCCTTTCAGAAAAAGGATCTGTCATGTATTCTCAACATCTGACATGAAGGATGGAAGTCTGACCTTTGAGGACTTCCTGGACCTTCTAAGTGCCTTCAGCGACTCTGCTACTCTGGAAATCAAATCCCACTATGCGTTCCGCATTTTTGGTAATTAACTTGATAAAATGTTAATGTTGGTTTGTTAACATTTTGATGCTAATTGATTTGTGTAATAGGCATCGTTTTATTTTGATTTATTCAGACTTTGATGATGATGGCACCCTGGATGGCGGGGACCTGGAGAAGCTGGTGAACTGCCTGACCGGTGAGACAGATGACACCAGACTAACCTCTGAGGAAATGAGACAGCTCATTAACAATGTGAGTTCAGTGAGGCGTCCCATCTCTAACAATTAAACAAGGTGGAGACACACTGGCTGATTGAAGCAATCCTCTATGGTTGCAGCTCGATCTGCAGCGCATAGTGACGTGTCTGTTGGTTTAACAGTTGTTTTTTTTTCTGCCCATAATTTAGATTCTTGAAGAGTCTGACATCGACAAGGATGGGACAGTGAACCTCTCAGAGTTTCAGCACGTCATTTCAAGATCACCGGATTTTGTCAGGTGAATAGTATTCTGATTACTGTTATCATTGAATATTTGTATTATACCTAATACACACAATTTAGTTCATTATGATTGCTATAACAATAACATTTCTCCGCAGTTCTTTCAAGATTGTGCTGTGAAGACCTATAGCAGGCTGTGGAAATGGATCTCCTCCCTTTGATTCTCACATTGTGGTTGCTATTTTTCAACTAAATTAGAACAATTTTAGATATTTGCCTTAATTTATATTTACCTGTGGATTTTACTGTCTGAACTGTTTTATGTAATATTTGTGAAATATAAGAGCTTTCCTACTTTTTAAAGATTTCTATACAGAGGAAAAATTAAAAAAAATGTTGACTTAAACTACTCTCTTACCATGCTTTTTTCTATTATTGATCTAAGAAGACACACAAATGGGGTAGGCAGAATTCATATACATATCTAAAATATATTTAATCCAAAGGTATTTACAGCTCATGATATGTGCTCCAAAGTCCATTGTTCATAAATACCAAGGAGAGTCAGCAATATTTTAAGACGGAGCTACTTCCTCCTTGACCACAGCAGCAAAAGTGTTCCATGCCCCACAAACTACATCCACCACACACATGTTGTTCTCCTTGAAGAACTCCACATGCTGCGGCTCATCGGAGCTCATTAAAGTCTTGTGTCCGAGCTGGCCGTATTCACCTGGAACAATAATGCAAGGAAAGATAAGTCCAACCATAGACTGAAGTATATCTTTTCATTACTGATTCATGTGATTGGTGCTGGTGTTTGGAATATTTACAAGTTCTATTTACAAAGTTAAAATACATTTGCAAGACAGAAAAAAAAAAATAAGGTGACTTTCAAATACAAACTCTTACCCCAGCCCCAAGTGTAGAGGTCACCTGTGGCTGAAATATAAAAGGAAATACAAAATAAAGATCACAATGACGTTGACTTGCCAGGAATGTACATCAATGTACACACATTGTAAGGGGAGATTTCTTACTTGTTACTGCAGCAGTATGTCGGGAGCCACAGCTGACTGCACGGATCTCACATGACTGAGTGATGTCCAGTAGGGCTGGGAATGCCTGGATGGATATGAACACGTCTTCATGTTCCTCTTCCTCCTGCGGCTCTTCGGATGTAGATTTGCTGGCATCTTGGCACAACGCTACTGTCGAGCACAGTTAATGTTTCACGTGGTTGTTGAACTATCAGTTACCTTAATCACCGCTTTAAACTGACACATCTGCCAGCAGCATTACTGGTCATCTGTATGAAATCCTATTCTTGTTCAATTTATTTCTTAAATTGTGCATATTTGGTATGGAATAGACTAACCTGGCTGTTGGCTCCTTTGCTGCTCTTTTCTCAGAGCCTGTGATGGAAGTCCAAGCTGGCCACTCTCATTCCAGCCCCACATGTACAGATCCCCCCCAGCTGTGGACAAAAGTGTTTTTGAGGTCATTCTTAGCATCATTTGAGGGTATAACCCGCTGTGTTGCCCTCACGTCTCTATAAGATGCTTACCACTGATGGAGGCGGAGTGCCAGCCCCCAGTAGCTACAGAGCTCATAGGCATCCCCAACAGAGCCTCCACCGCCCGGGGTTCATCCTCAGAAGTGAGGCCTCCGTGCCCCAACTGACCATGGCTGTAAAATAAACACATGGCCTGTTAAAAATACACATTATAGGTGGTAGTCAAATCAAACCAAAACACAGATGTCTGAGTATT
Source organism: Centroberyx gerrardi (assembly GCF_048128805.1). Lineage (NCBI taxonomy): Eukaryota > Metazoa > Chordata > Actinopteri > Beryciformes > Berycidae > Centroberyx > Centroberyx gerrardi. The sequence goes on from NC_136000.1 coordinate 19,570,677, forward strand.
AACTTTACCTGCCCAGTCCCCAGGTGTACACAGCTCCAGCAGCACTGAGAAGGATGGCATGCTCTGCTCCCAGTGCTAGACTCACAGCTCTCAGCTGTGGTGACAGGGAGTGGTAGAAGGGAGGTTTTGTGTCTATGTACCCCCCAGGGACTAATGGGAGATTAAGAGTGGGCCCTAGAGTAGGAAAGCAACAAGGGAGTATAGTGTTGAAACACTGACATTTATCAACACATAATCCTGATAGTTGTCAAAGGAGATTAATACATACCATTCTCTGACTGTGTTTTTATTTCCATGCTCCATATCCGTGTCTTCTCATTCTGCCCCTGGCTCCAGGTCTCAACTCTGTCTGGGAAAGCAAGGGTCAGGTGTCCTTCACTGATCTGAGCATCTCTGCACCCACGGCTCTCTGACACAGAGATGCCACAGCACTCACTGGGGACTCCTGCGCCAAAACCTGCTAAGCATACACAGCCATCACCTGAAACAAAAAACAAATAATTATATTCACTTTTAGATATGCTTTCAATAATAGTTTGCATGTCTGTTACAAGCTCTGACACCCTGTGTAAACTCAATGCAGTCAGGACTTATTTGTTTATATAGTAGTAAAGTTGTGTTCTCTCTGGTAGACTCACCTTCTAAATGTAAAGATGCTCTTCGACTCCAGCTTGCTGCGATTCGGCTTCTCTTCCTGCAGATACTTTGTTTACAGCCAGTTCCCTCCTCAGATTCATCCACATGACTATTAATATCTGTTGGAATAATCACTTTGACGTCTTCAACGGTGCTACCACTCTCTCGTCTTATTAATTTATCACGTATTTGTCCGAAGGCGTTGAAGCCAAATCCAAACCAGTTCATCGGAACGACCTACCAGCTGGTTTCTCATGGAGATTCTGAGGCTGTTTTCAAGCAGTTGTTTTCAGCGCGTGCAACGCAGTTGTCCGTAAAGTTTAAACACTCGTGAACACAGCGGAAAGGATTGCGCATGCGCCACTGCGTTGCTGCAAATGACAGCTCCGTAAAGATGGGTGTGCTCAGTAAGGACAATATTCAGCAGCCACAGTGGTTTTATTCTTATGCTGATGTTTGAAGTCTAATTTACAAACAATAAAAGACTTGAAATGTAGTGATGTAATAATTAAAAAAAATAAAAGAATAAAAGGACACACAACATAAATAGTCCAAGTTATGTGAATGAAATGGTTTTGTGATAGAGCAAAAATCATAATACAAGAAGGTAAATAAAAAAGTAGGGCGTGCAAAGGAATGGTATTTTTAGGGAAAGAAGGATACAAATAAACAGAATGCTTGCAAAGTTCAAGGAATAACCATCTTCAGTAAAGAATGTATAAAGTACTTGGTCTCCAAGTTGAGTGATACACTCTTGCTTGATGTGGATTAACGTGCCTCTAATATAGATAAGTACAGTCAATGACAGCAAGTCAAAGCACATTGATTACATAACTGTTCTGTCAGAATATGCTGGTTTTCCATAACCACTTTTCAATAAATTCCTCATGAAAATTCAGCTCCTCTGCTTTTCAGGGTTTTTGGTATAATGATGTAAAACACAAACATTTCAGAATAAACAGCTTGTACACATCCAAACCAAAACTGATTTCTGGTAAAGGGGAAATGATTTCACTGGTCCCAAGTTTCTAGAAGTACTTCTACACTCCAATCAGGCGTATCCACACACTGCTACACGGTCCTCACTCAGGGCTCGGTTCCTTTTCCCATGTCCTTTCCCTCCCTGCTCTTGATGATGCCATACTCCATGGCCTGGTCCAGACAGTGCTGGGCTACCTTGGAGACCGGGCCCGACGCTGCCTCTCCTCCCTTCGCCAGGACAGAGAGAATCTCCAGAGCCTCACTCTCCATGAGCGTCTCAGCCAGACTCTTCTCTGCCTGCATCAAGTTCTGAACGATGACCACCCCGCGATGCCTTAAGTCCACTATTTCACTAAGCAGAAGGGCCTGCAGGATCTCCAGCCAGTGGCTCGTCTGAAAAGAGAATGCAAACAAACTTAAAAAAGGGAATCATGCGGGCCTAAATGGAATCAAGAATCGCTGTTGTATCTGTGAGAGCGCTGCAAACATGTGAGTGTGGGATGATGGAGGTGTAGGGAGAGTGTGCTTACTGTCCCAGGGACGCGGGCGCACAGCTCCGGCTGCTCGGCGGTCAGCATGGCCAGAGTCCCTGCAGCAGCTTTCCGCAGCCGCTCATCCTCCTCTCCGCTGTAGAGCACCAGCAGCTTCAGACGATCACTCCCTGTGGCCAGATACAGCTCCTGCACCTGAACACCAAGCAAAGGCCCACTGACGTTAGTTTGTTTATATTAATTAATAACTTTTAATAACGTGAATTTATATAGCACTTTCTAAAAATGGTTTACAAAGTGCTTTACAGACCAGAAATCAAAATCAAACAAGATGCAGTGGCAATAAAACAACAGTAAATAGAAGCAATGACAACTGTAAGAACAGTAAAAGAAGAAACAAGTAAAAGAAGAAAACAGTGGTAATAAAACAATAGTAAATAAATAAATAAATAAATAAAATGTTAACTTTGCTATAGCTTTGTGTCACAGAATTTACTTTACTTACCTCTGTGCTCAGAACCATGTTGCACATGCACTCTGTGGCAGCCGCTCGGACCAAGTCGTGCTCCTCAAACATGTAGCCTTCGATTTTTGCTACGGCCTTCTCCTTTATGATCTTTTGTCTGTGAAACAATTTACTCCATCAATTAAAAAGCAGGTACTCTAAACATTTATATCAAAATTGTGTTGTTGGGGAACAGAATCCATGAGGAATCAATGACTTACAAATACTTAAAAACAAATAAATAAATAAGACCTCAGGATTTTTAGAAGCCCATTATACTGATCACAAATTTTCAAATTTTCAGGACAGTAAAAATGTTTTCACAGCATTTTGGCTTTTGAGAAACCAAACCAGGATCCTGTTAGTATTTTTTTATGCAAATCAATGGGGAATGAAACTTCTCTCGCCTCTCAAAATACATTCATAAGACAGCTGCACCTTCCTTTTAGGGCAGTAATGTTGCAAGAAGAGTATAACCAAAGAATTAAAATGAGGTTCTAGTTTATGCAGTTAATTCTATACATGTATACACTATAATCAAGTATGTATTTCTGTATCATGTTCCTATCACACTTGACTATGTGAATTGTACATCTATTCTTAGGAGAGACTTCCCCCTAGTGGCCGACCTGAGTCTCTCGCTGATGCCAGCCAGGTTGGTGATGGCCATGAGAGCCTCGAAGTTCTGCAGCAGGGTGCACTCCAGTCTGAGGAGACTGATGAGGGGCCGCACCACCTCATAGATCTGATGACAGAAGAGTGAGACAAGGTAAAATAAAAAGGTCTTTACACAGATGTATATATTTAACTGAAGAGACTTATTACTGTATGCCTTCTCACCCTTTCCCCTGGGAAGGCAATCTCCGGGTTGGAAGTGATGGTTATTTTGGCCAAGGCTTGCGCTGCTTTGATTTTTCCTAAATCTGTGTTGTCAGATGCCAGTGGGATCAGAGCCTGTGGAGGAAAACAATAAGGTAAAATTCCTGCACAGTTGTATGAATCAGTGTGCAGGTCCATGAAGCATATATATCGGGGTGCTCTACCTTTCCTGCACCCTGTGCCACCACTGTGCCTCTGTCCTCCTGTCGTTCCACCAAAGCCAAGAAAACCCTGCAGTGAGAAGTGAAGTCAGCAGATACTCTGAGAAACAGTGCAGAGAGAACAGTGACAGACGGCTATGGATTTCCTACCTGGCGATACACTCCCTACAGGACTCAGTGAGGGCAGGACTCTCCTGTTTGACCATACACACCAACGCAGACACCACACCAGCCTCCAGCAGCTTCACCAGCCTCTTCTCCACAAAGGAAGGTGAGTCCTGACACATTAAAGACAACAATCTGATGTGAAACAGCTAATCTAAACAGAAAAATACACTTTAATATGGATTTCAGAACACCTAGTTTGGAGCTATTCTGAGATATTAAAGGCAATATTGTGCAAGGTTAGTTATGTACAAAAAAAAGGGAAAAAGAACACTGGACTGCACCTTGGGGTGCTCTTCTGGCACATGCTGCTTTGCATACTTGGCCAGCTCCACCATCTGAGGGTCTGGCTTCTCCACATCATAGCTGTTGGTGCAATTCACTAGAGTGGAGCCCACTGCAAATAGCACCGTCTTATCTTCAGACTGCAGGAACACACAGAAAACATTTCCTGTAGCTCAATAAAATGTATTTTATTTATTCATTTTATATCTCTCTCAAGACCAATATGGAACATTTCTGTGTGTGAATGCTCATGGTGGTGCGGCATACTAAATGTGACATTGTGTTAGTGCTAAAACGATTAGTCGATTGACAGAAAATTAGTCGATTATAATTTTGATAATTGATTAATCTTTTAGTCATTTATCAAGTAAAAATACCAAACATTTGCTTGTTACATCTTAAAAAATGCTAAGATCTGCTTGCATTTCTCTGTTTCATATTATTATAAAATGAATAATTGGGTTTTTTTTTGGCTGCTGGTCAGACTAAATAAGCGATAATGAATCGAATCGATAATGAAAATATTCATTAGTTGCAGCTCTATATTGTATACATAATGATATCAATATCGTTTTGAAATAATGACGAGAAGCTTTAGATAAAATACAACAGTCAGGTAAAAAAAAAAAGACGGTTGTGCTCAACCTTTGCTAGTTCAAACATGGCCTGAAGAGCGTTCTTGTCTTCCACTAAATCCTCCTTCACATCAGCATCAAAGGTGAGGTAGGCAAGGCCTTCCACAGACCACCGGCGAGAGGTTGGGGGAAGAGACTCGTTACACAGCCACCTGATGGAGAAGGAGATACACATCGGCTCTTATTTTAAATCCAGGAAACAACTCCTTATCTGTCGTTTTTAAATCAAGTTGTGCATCCGCGTGGGATCGACCATCACACATTGGTCTTAATATACCTGAGCCTCAGAATAAACACAGGCGGAACATACTTCCTGCATTGCTTGGCAAGTTTCAGCGTGGATCCCTCTGCAAACTGCTTCATGCTGAAATCTGTCCCTCCTGCCGATCCGAGTTTACACAAACCCTGTATAACAGAACAGAACCCACAGTTACTTTAACTACATTTTGGCTATGTTCTTTCTCAAACTTTCACTAAAAAGTCTTATTAAATAGATGCTTTGTTGCAGCACGTACCACTAGTGCTCTGACACGTATCCTGTCGTTCTCGCTCTTCTTGTAGAGGTCCTTCAGAAGTGCCACACCGTTGGCGGTGATGAAGGAGGCTCTCTTGGCCTTGCCTGCGGCGTGAATGAGAGCCTCCACTGCCACCTGTTGGTGAGTCACGTCTTTGGAGGCGCAGAGAGAGATGACTGCATCCATCATGCCCGACATCTCCAGAGTTCTGTTCCCCACGTCGCTTGGCCCTTGGAGGAGCACCGAAACCGTCTGGATGGCCCGGAGCTTGCTGTCCAGACCAGACCGGCTGAAGTGTTGCCTGCTCAGAAAAAACAACAATATTTTCCATCAGGTTAGAAGTTAGTTGCCAAATACGTAAGAAAATGTTTTTCATGTTTACTGCCAATGACACATTTTTCCTGTTCGCAAGATGTTGGGGTATTGATCAGCTTGAATCAGCGAAACTAGTAATTAGTAAAAGGGAATTCTGGGCAATGAACTTACTGGACGTATTCTTCACACAGTTTGTTGAAGTTCTCCCTCTCGTTGTCACTGTTTAGGTCATCATAGAGTTTGCTGAGCAGCACGGAGCAGCTCATGTGGGAGTTGTCTGTGAGAGGCGGGCCGTCTGAGAGCTCTGGGACACTGCCTGCCACCTCCAGGATCTTCTTCAGTCCTGCGGGAGGAGAAACGGAGCTCATACATCCGGGACACAGCTGTGCCAGTAAAATCTGTTGACTAAATGTCAACAACAGACTTGGAAAGGCTTAAGCCATATGCAAATTTGAAAAACGTTGGAATTCAGTCAACATTTGAAAACTGGAAGGACTGAAGCACCTGAGGCTCCTGACTGGTTTTGGTAAGGTAATTGTCGAGTGGTTGGCTTCACCCTGTTACTGAAATGCTCTTATAACATCTAATGAATTAAATTCTAAACTAAACATGCCAATGGCACCTTAAAATCAATTTCTGAATATCAATAAGTCTTTCTTGTATCCGTCAAGCATAAGGATTTTTTTCCAGGATATGTGCAGGTGCGTCTCGTACCCTGATCTATCACCCATAATGTGAGGGAGTTGTCCGGGTTCTTCATGGACTTGCGGGGGACTTGTTTGACCAGCAGGTTGATGGCGCTGTCTCTGCCAGGACCCGACACATTAGACGCTGGCATCATTTCCAGCAGGTGGCGCAGCATAGAGCGCAGCTCCCTGGATGGTTCTGTGTCAAATTCATACAGTCATTTAACAATAAATTACCAGAAAATGTGGAAAGATTTTCAAGAACAGAACATAGAGATGATATACAGAGAAAGCATCTGTTATAGGTGTACTTTCATGTTTAGCCAGCTCACAAATATAAACATGATTGGATTCCAATCTCACCAGGAAGTATGGCCTCATCTTTCCCTCGGATCTCTCTTTTCATGCCTTCTGTCAGAGCCTCAAACATCACCTGCAACAGGTGGCAGGCAGCCAGGGACACTGTGGAGGCTCCTGATCCCATGACCGCACACAGCTGCTCCATCCCCAACTCATTCACTATGGCCATAGTCTGGGAATAAGACAATGGACATAAGACATCAGCAGTCTGACAGCCAAATGATGATTAGGTTCATCTACACAAAGGACTGAGCATTCTCTTTTTGTCTGTAAAATCTCTCCTGACAGACATCAACATGGATCAACATCTGTCAATAAACTACACTCAAACTGACTTCACAGGGAATAAGAACTGTAAGGCACAAAAATAAAAGTGAAGAAATGTAGCTTTCTCTATGGAAAAGCTTCCTGTACATTTTATCTACCTGAATGAAAACATCACAAGTTCACATCCCCATGAAAAAAGTTTTTTGAGATTACGTGATGGTTAAATTTAGAGGGCAATGTTACACTTACTCTGGACTGATGCCCTGTACACAGACCGACCAGGGTCCTCAGAGCAGAGAGGACCAAATCCTCCTGCTTTGACGCCAGCAGCCTCTGAATTAGTTTCACTCCATCGTTTCGGAAGATCTGCTCAGCTCCTGCATCTTCTCGAGATAACACCACTAGATTCTGAGCAGCCTGAAATTGATGAATGAATCACATGATTTTCTCTGAAAGTTGACATGGAACTTTGCAGACACATTAAATAAATGAAACAAAATAATGCTAAAAAGTCAATTACAATAACATTTTGGTCATGCAGTAGCACGATCAGCCTTAGTTGCCATATGAACCATTCTTACTTTTTGTCGATCTGATTCTTTTGCAGATGTATCCAAGAGGAGGGAGAACATTTGCTGCACACGAGCGTCTGTGGAGTTCAGCTGCACCGACTACAGAGATAAGAGAAAAGACTCTCATCAGCAATAGCTTCTTCAAAATATAGTCTCAAAGATAAGACAAGCCTCCATTTCTATTCACCACTATAACCATCAAAGACACATCACCTTCTGCTGGATCTGCGCTCCCAGCTGTCTCAGCAGATCCTGGAAAGCTTTGTTTTTGGGCTCCAGCTGGGCGCATCTCTGTGCATCCACAAACGCCTGGTCTAGCCGACCTAGTTTCTGAAAAGCCTGAGCTCTGCGGAACCGAGCTTTCACATCACCTGGGTCGGTATCAAGAGCTGAGGAGAGAGAAAGCAACGGCATTCAATATGACTACAGTATGTACATCCATAAGCTTTATCCAACAGAGGTGGGGACTCGAGTCACATGACAATTTTAATTGCTTGAGACTTGACTTGATGCATGAAGAGAAGACTTGAGACTTGACTTGGCTTGGGTTCTGCTGACTTGTACTTTGATTACTTGAAAAGGTTTCTAAAGTCTTGACAAAAGATCTTGTATTTGGGTAAATGACTTAGATTGAAAGTGATGAGATTTGTTCCACCAGACGACTGAATTGAAATTCTATTTTTAGAATTGGTATGGAATGACTGAATTTATTGAAGTTGAAACTGATTATAGAAATCAAACTCCCATGATGTATGTACCAAGTTTTTAAACTATTAAAATGATACTGCATTGAAAAGTCCTAGATATTATGTTTCCTTAAATTGATACTGGACAACTGAGTTGTTCTGACTTGACGTTTTACATTTAGACTTGAGACTTGACTTAATAATCTACATTTAGACTTGACTTGAGACTTGTGCCTCAAGACTTGAGACTGACATGGGACTCGAGCAAAGATGACTTGGTCACACCTCTGAAATCCAATTAAATCAAACTAAGATTAGATAGGTTTTGACATTTATGGAAAGTACGTGTGTGTTTATGTGTGCACTCTATGAATGTCCAGTGGCTTGACTGTGCCCTCTCCCACCTTTGGAGGCATCCTCCTCTGCCTTGGTGTAATCCTCCAGTTTGAGGAAGCAGGCAGAGCGGTTGCGGTAGAGAACAGCGCTGTCTGCCTGGCTGTCACTCAGCTTCAGAGCCTGGGTGTAGCAGCAGGCAGCGCCCTGCATGTCTCCTGCCTTGAAGAGGCTGTTCCCCTCCTCCTTCAGGGTGGCAGGGTCCTGCTGGGTTAGAGAGGAGAGAGCAAGAAGAGGGTACAGAGGGCCTAGGATTATAGAAATGCACGAGTATATCCGCTGCTATATAGCGTTACCACAACCTAAATGACTGTGGATGTATCTGATCGCTAGGATAATGCTGTTTAACTAGCTATCAATGCAAAACTGCGCTACTTTATAGCAGTATGCTCTTACACTTACCTTTTCTTTTTCACTGACACTCATCTTCAAGCTGACTAATAAAATACGACGTTACGTAGGGTGGTCAGTACGTTGTTTTTTATTCTTCTAGTTCACTAAATTACTAACTACCATGGAAGTATTATGCTAACTACTGCCTGATACAAACATGTTACATTTCGCTGCGCTTCCGGGTGTTGGGAGCACGCTGATGACGTGTCAGCGCCAGCCCCGCCCCTTCCCCTACGATACATTACCATAAAAGGCATAGAGGCTCCCGTGCACAGAGCTACAGTATCTCTCACCCATCTGTCTAGTACTTTATTTGGTTACATTTCCATTCAGTGACATTCTTCAGTGCACGCAGAGAGTATGATGTGAATTATTTTTAACAGTTTGCTAAGCTGACAATTAGGTCATTGCCCTACTTCAAGTCTATCAGGGTATTTTTTAGTATATCATTGTTAAAGTGAAAAAGTGTATGTCTCCAGAATGTTCTACTATATATAATGAAAATAAGCTATGGATGGAGATAATATGCCTACAAGTTCAAAATCTATTAGATAATGGATGGAAATTATACAGAAACAGCCTTCTCTACCACCTTGAATGAGTGTTTTATCTCCTTTTGAGTCAAGTCAACATAATGAAGTTGCTTGGCATGGAATTTCCAGTATCAGCCCCAAAGGGAATCTCTTTTAATGGGACAGCCAAGCTCCCCTATTGTTACGTGTCCTCTCTTGTTGCCTTGCCTTAGAGACCAGGTGGCTCCCATGGGACCTTGTGCTCACGTAGACCCGCAGAGTTGCTCTCATTACCATGGCAGCTCTGTGACTTGTGGTGGAAGCGAAGACCAGATATCCATTGTGGACAGTTGGTATATTTCCTATGTGCTAATCCTGCTGTGAGATATTTTACATGGCAGAACCACAAGAGAATCCACAGGCATCAGCGTCATGTGGCGGGAGAGTCAAAATCAAAAGCTGTGTAAACATTTCCTCCTCTTCACAACATTGTTATGCAAGAGATTATGTTTCCAAAACAAGATTCCCTCATTCACCAGTATACTTTCTGGAGCCAAATCCCACTTTTCATGAGTAAATAATAGCCCATACACCCCAATCCTGCACTGTGTTTGGAATGATTTCATAGAGCCAAAACAAAGTCAACAATCTCTCATGATCGGAGCAGAACCAAAACAATACCATCTGTTTCTGTCACACAGCCTGTTAATAAATTATTGAGGTCTCAGCTAAGCTCCCTTTCCCACCAAAACAGAAGTAGTTCATGAATGGTCCATTTAAAGCACCTCACCCTAAGACTCACCTTCAAAGAAACAATGCATCTTGCAACACAACACTAGGCTTCTCAGGTTGTCGTTTGCCTGTAGGTTGGTTGTTTGGGGCTCACTGCAGTCAGGCTGGTGTTCGTGCTTTGCTGGTATAGTGCCTGCAGGCAGCACTCTTTGAGCCCTCATAGCCAGCAGCTATAGGACAGGTCAACAGGTCAGAGAAGCAGGGACAGTAGCTACAATGCTGGGCGGTAGCAGGGTGACATAATTAACATCAAGACAGGACTGGCTTACCCACTAATGACACCATAAAATCATCAACTACAAGACCCACTTTGGAGCCCTATTGATCTGCGCTCTGGTTCATTTGACACTGTTGCGATGTGAGAAATCCTTGTAGCCACCCACAGAGAATCCTCCCAGGAGTTAGCGTTCCATTTTGCATAGCCCTGCGTCCGATATGAAACCACCACAGAAAGGAAGGGTAAGCCAGAGGGAGTGGTAACTGTGATGGGCATACTAGTCTCCATCATGGTTTAATTAGGTTGATATCCTTTTGTTGTGATTTGTCTAATGGGCATCTTCAGTATATTCCCCTGTAGGCAGCCACGTTTATCAATATTTTCCCCATAAAACCAACATTCTTATTATTCTGAATATAGGAGGAGCATCTATCTTAAAATGCTGTTTGATTTTAAACAAACACTAGATCTTTTTCTTCCTGATAGGCTATGAGCAATGTAGGTGGAGCCTATTATATTTAGATAAAGAGCACAGACTTTGACTCAAAAGCTGCCACTGGTAACCCACTGGTAGACTATTGATTGCACAAGAGGTGAGTATTGGAACAATGTGTGTGCTTGCATTAAAGTGGAAGTTACTGCTTATACGTCTCATGCACACTTTTTTTTTAGGTCTATATTATTTTCTGAATGTTTAGGTTTCCATGCTCCAAACATGAAAACATTAAAGGGAATGTTCAACATTATTAGAGGCCTATATACAATTAGTCACTACTCAAATGCCCCACATTTGAAACATTTTCCTGCCAATGTTTTTTTCTGAGAAAGCTGTTAATATTTGTTAGCAGTGCTTGTACAAATCAATTATCATAGGGTAGATACTCACTCACTTACTTTCAAGTCATTCCATTTTGCTTTCATAGCTTTAGCCCAGTAATAAGTACAAGTATAGGCTACTAGAGCTGTTGGAAAAGTGTTGATATTTAAAATCCAGAAAAAGATAACTTCTTTGTGAGATTTACCTTGTTTATTATGATTTATGGTTGACTATATTGTCCTGATGGCCTCCATCTCTATGTTGAATTATGTTGATTTTTAACTAATTTCCTAATAATGACTGTGAAATACATTATTATTAAAATGATAAATACAAATAAGACAAACAACACAAAGCCCTAATGTTTTACAAAGTGACTATGATAGTTCAATCATTAAACACTGTGTGAATTCAGATAGCACACTCACATTTACCTCATAAAACGCCAGCGTTCTGGTAATAATTAAACTTTAGTCCTACACTGACGTTCAAGTTGTTCTTGGTTGTTTTTCTAAGCAAATAAAACCTGCTGAGCCTGTTGACCAATCATCGACGTGTGCGCAGCTCCACTGTTCCCATAAGGCTTTGCAGCTCAGTCGTGTTAGCTAGCTAGTTCAGTTGGTAATCTGTCAGTCTGCAGCCAAAAGCATACAGTCTTATCCTCACAATCCTGGGATGGACAGTCTTCCGGATCACTCTCCTTTGACGGGTAACGTCAGATTATTAATTTACTCGAAGAGCTCCCGAGTTGTAAATAAATGTTAGCAAGCGTTAGATGGAAAGCAAATGGTAAGCTAGGAAATATCAGCCACGTATAACCTAATGTTGTCTAGCCAACACTTGGCTTGCTACCGTGTGTAGGTATGACTCTGTCGCGCTGGACAGGCTTTGATGGGTAGTTAATGTTGCAGAAAACGAAAGGTAACTGCTGTTAACCTAGCTGTCTCGGCCAAGTGGTTAAAATGACAATCCATACATCAGCGAAGGCTGACGTGTTAACCTAACTAGCAAACCAGTCAAGTTGTTGTGGTAATGTCCCCCGTGGTATGTTAGCTAGCGCTAGCTTGTTAAGCTTTCTTTAAATCCGTCCGATATCTAAAGTAACCGCGATGATCAAACTTAGATATACAGAGTAATGTGACTGACGGGTTAACTATAGCAGTGTAACGTTAACGTTAATATCAACTTGTATAAGATTGAGAAATATCCCAATATTCATTGAGTTGTGCTCTTAAGTTTCAAGCTACCCAGTGTTACCTGGCTAGCTGCCTAACGACAGCCGACTGGAAACAAGTCAAACAAGTTAAACCTTAACATAGTGGCACCGCTCCGGTCAATAGCCCGAGCAATATTGTTCAGTGCAATTCTGAAGTTTACATAAGGAATTAGGAATAGCGTGACTGTCACCACATGACAGGAGCAACTCGGGATCTGCTGTAGTCAGTTAGCTGTATCAGGAAGCTCAACAAAGCCGTTCATGTTCGGTGAATTTGAATCATCATCTAACGCAAGATGGTCTAACAAAATTATAATGTTTTCCCCCCTGATGCCGATGCTGTTTTCAGCCAGCCTGTGTAAATGTAGGTGCTAGGTTATTATCCCAGATCCCTGTGGTAAAGCTAAGTCAGTCACACCCTCAGAAGTGATCGGATTAAGATCATATTGGATTTGCACACAGAGGGGAACGGGAACACCTGTCTTAGCGCTGAGAAGAAATCCAGGCCACTAGGCTCAGCTTGATTGTTTTTCCTCTTGCCTCTACTTATCAACTCAAACCAAGTCTCTCTCACTCTCCCACACACTCCCTTTCACTTGTGCTTCCTCTCATGAAATGGCAGGCGGAATAAGTCTTTTTGCATGGTTCATCATTCATTAATTAACATTTTCCTAACAGCTGAAGAAGATCCTCTGATGTGATTTCAACTTCAAGTTGTAATCAAGGACGAGCCCATCGCCCATGCTGCTACTGCTGATATGATTTCACTATGCTACGGAGAGAAGAGTGACATTTGTCTCATTCTAATTCCTGGAGCCCCTTGAGCAGAGTTGAGGCCTGATTAAAAAGCTGCTGCTCTAAGCCAAGTTGGTCTCACTCAGCCCCTTTCTGTGCTCTGCTGCAGCCTAGTGTGCTAACTCTTGTGGCCCTGGAGGCCAACTGAGCGAAAGGGGACTCTGGCCGTACTGGAGGATTAGACGCTGCTGTGCGAGTTGGACTGGACCAAGAGAGAACAGACAGGCTCACACAGACTCACATCATGCTGCGGGGACAGTAGGCTCCCTGTTTGAGCCCCTGCTGTGTGGCGCTTGTTTTTTTTCTATCCTGCAATCTCAAAGGTTTGGATGGTTGAGCACAAGGGCTACTTTGAAGGAGCCCACCGGTGGCTGTGGTTTGGCCAAAGCTGACAGACTGCTTGCCAGCTACTGCTGATTTAGTACCCTCTGCCCATTGCCGCCACTCCTATAGCCGCCTTCACTGTGGTCTCTAATATGGTGAGTAGAGGCTTGAGGCGGTGCAGACGTGGAATTAAGTCATTTGTAATACTGGTTTAACTGGTTACCTTCTGTCATTTTTTGCGCTGTGAAGGATTGCATTCTGCTGTGTCCTTTTCAAGGACTTTTTTTCTATTGACTTTGGAAGAGAGGCCACATTCAAGGTCGTATTTTTTTATCTTGGAAAAGAAGACTGCTCCATAAGAACATGAAGCTGAGGAAACAGGTGACAGTGTGTGGAGGGGCCATATTCTGTGTGGCTGTGTTCTCGCTCTACCTTATGCTGGACCGAGTCCAACATGACCCTGCAAGACGACAGAATGGCGGGAACTTCCCAAGGGTAAGAGTAATTGCTATAGTGGTGCACATATCTTGTCCCAAAGCCCTTATCTGTAGTTATTCTTGCGCCACTGTGTATGTTGTATTGTGATACCTCGTGGGATACTATTTTAAGGTCTGAGGCGATACCTTTTTAGGCACCGACTTTTGTAAACACTTTTTTCTTTGATAAAGAGTTGCATCAAAGCAGAAATTAACATGAACAATGCTCCAAGGCCCAATTTCAATGTTCACATTAGTTTGAATAATTCATATACCTCAATATATCCATAATTTAGTTCACCCTGTAACCTGAGAGGCATTCTATATATTGTTTTGTAAACACGGAAACAACCACTGCTGTATCATTATGGTAGCAGCATTGGTTTGTCAATATGAAGTATCGTTTTTGTTTTTAAATAAGACTACCACCAATAAATATGCTTAATGAGCTGTGGGTATCACTAAGGCCTAGTGAAATATTTTAAACTTGAATGTGCCATGTGTTACTTTGGCTGAATCTCTAGATTTTTGGTTACAGATGGTCAGAATTCTAGTGTTAAAAGTAAGTGTCCGTTCACTGTAACAGAAGTTATGGACAACAGATTGTGGTTGGTTATGGACAACAGATTTTTTTGCGAAGGTATACAGCTCTGTAATTAATCCTTTTTTTTGTGTGTGTGTGTGTGTGTGTGTGTGTGTGTGTGTGTGTGTGTGTGTGTGTTTTAGAGCCAGATCTCAGTCCTGCAGAACCGTATAGAGCAGCTGGAGCAGCTCCTGGAGGAAAACCACCAAATCATTAGCCACATAAAGGACTCTGTGATGGAGCTCACAGACACAGGAGCTGTGTCTCCCAGTGGCCACCTGCCCTTCAGGAGTGCCAATGGTTCTTGGGTGCTACCCTTCGATGGCCGCCCCACCTTCCTTGCCGTCAAGCCCCAGGATTGCCAATTTGCTGTAGGTAACCGTGATCAAACAGAGCTTCAGGTAAGATTGCTACACTACTATACACTGCAGATGTTGCCATACGCTACTTTTCAAAGTGCATCTAGAGGACAAATGCAGGACTGGTGTTGACGACGAGTGTGTGTTTCATTTTAGATGTTGGATGTGTACTCCCTCCTGAAGTTTGACAACCCTGATGGTGGCGTGTGGAAACAGGGCTTTGAAATCACTTACGACCCCGGAGAGTGGGACAATGAACCGTTGCAAGTGTTCGTGGTCCCTCACTCCCACAACGATCCAGGTGAGTTGCATAAGCATTCCGCACATTCAGCGGATTCAGTGTGCTGGCACAGCTTGATGATGAGCATGTGTTAGTAGTTAGTTTAAAAGCCTGTCTGATCTGACTGTTTTTTTTTTGGACTTCCGACTGATT
This sequence comes from Centroberyx gerrardi, assembly GCF_048128805.1. Classification (NCBI taxonomy): domain Eukaryota; kingdom Metazoa; phylum Chordata; class Actinopteri; order Beryciformes; family Berycidae; genus Centroberyx; species Centroberyx gerrardi. Next base: position 19,586,126 of record NC_136000.1, read on the forward strand.
TTTCAGGAGAAAACAAATGGGTAACTAGTTTTGTCCGTATGGAAAGGGACCAGCCAGCTGCTGGGAGCCCTAATCTGAGTGGGAGGCTAGGGATCGGAATGCAGCAAAAATTCAACATTTGATTCATTCGTTGCCATTATTATTAGCATAATGCTGACATGATTGACGGCTTGGACAAAAACAATGAAATTAGAAAGATATTGGCATTGGGAGGCATTAGCTATTTTTAGATTAGAATGACTGGGATTTTATTTTAGACTGACATTTCCATTAAATTTGTTTACCACCCCTGCCACAAGCTTGCTAACTTGACAGTTATTGATTTGTTGACAGTCAGGTCGCAGAGAACTGCAAATTTTGTCCCTCAACAACAGGAATAGGAGTTGTTTGGACCTGCATTCAATTAAACTCTGCAGCAAGGTTGTCCCAAGTAGCATCCTCTGCAGCATTCCTCGTTCAGGGTTTCTATAAGGCGGCGAGATGATGCAACCAGAAATGGTATTGTCAGTTCTCATTGAAGGCATTTGAAAGCCTTTTTACTGGTAATGAGCTCCTCTCTCTCAAAGCAAAGATGAGACTTTGAGAGTTTTAGTAGACTACAGGTGAGTTAAGTAGGTCAAGCAGCGAGAGTTGCACACTGTTACAAAGACCCGCAATGAATAGCTCCCCCCCACCCCCCACCCCCCAACTGACTGCTGGCTTGGTTGGGCAGACCTGCTCTGACCACACTGTCACTAGTTCACTAGACCATGGTCATTTGAAAGGCCTTCACTATGCTTCTACATAACCTATTGTTGATGATTTTGTGCTTTATCGGTACACATCTCTGTAAAAATATATTAGCGTATGTGAGATAAGTATTTGACAGGATATTCATAGGCTGCGGTACCATGTGGTCCACTTAAAAAGCGCATGGAAAGTGCATTTCAGTCACTTTCTTTTATACCACTCTCTGTTAAGTAGCTTTCTGACGGTAACTGCTCTAGTTAAATAAAACATGAGTTTTATTTTGGATCCAATGCAGCACTTTTTCTACAGAATCGTGTCTCTTACCTGACCTGTCTTCATGCCCTGGTATTGGCCTGCCAGATAAAGAGGATAGAAGTAAACTGATTTGGATGTAGTCCATGTTGTAGTGTACAGTCATTCTGCTCATTCTGCAGAAAATGCTCAGAAATTGTCTTGTATCTTGACAGGCTGGATCAAGACCTTTGACAAGTACTTCACGGACCAGACACAACATATCTTAAACAACATGGTGGTGAAGCTGGCTGAGGACCCACGCAGGAAGTTCATCTGGTCTGAGATTTCATTCTTCTCCAAGTGGTGGGAGAGTGTGGACGTTCAGAAGCAGGAGGCCATGCGCAAGTGAGTCACAGCTTAGCAGAGCACATGGAGTGTGAAAGGCAGTGTCAGACAAACAGCAGTCATGTCTTCTGGAGATCATCTCACTCTTAACACCCCCATCCTGAATCTCTGTTCCTCTCTGTACCTTTCAGTCTGTTGTAAAGTTAATGCCGTCTCATTTCCCCACCTACATCTTAGAATTAGCTGAGATTTCTATGATGCACAAGAGCAAACTTACCTTCTCTTGCTTCTCTTGTCAACATGTTCCACTGCTGCCTTTAAGTATTTTACACAATAGCTAAGTATTCATGGAGAGATAGTGAATGCTCCCAGAATAGCATGTTATCTGGTTAATGTGATTTCCCCCCCCCCCCCTCACTTATCCTCACCGTGCTTTCTTAATCCTCTTTCTTCAACAGACTGATCCTTGGAGGGCAGGTGGAGATTGTGACAGGAGGCTGGGTTATGACGGATGAAGCCAACGCTCACTACTTTGCCATGATAGACCAGCTCATTGAAGGCCATCAGTGGCTGGAGAGAAACCTAGGTATGGGCCGGATTAGAAATGATTCCTCACTCAGGGTTCTTCATTTAGGTTTGGAGGCTAAAGGCTTAAAATTTTGCGATTAGTAACTTGCCTTCTGCACACTACATTTACGTCTGTAGTTGAGTATAAAGTTAAAATTCCTCTCAGTGCCTGATGGTAAAACCTGAACTTGTCGTCCCATGTGCTGTCTTAGGTGTTGCTCCTCACACTCGGTGGGCGATAAACACTTTTTGCTACAGTGCCCCCATATCCTACCTGCTGAGGGGCGTGATTTTTAAAAACATATGCAGTCCTTGCATTACTTTAAGGTAAACTTTAAATTGTGTCTTCCCACATGCTGTCCTAGGTATAACTCCTCGCACTGGGTGGGCGATAGACCCTTTCGGCCACAGTGCCACCATGCCCTACCTGCTGAAGAGGGCCAACCTGACCAGCATGCTGATCCAGAGGGTCCACTACTCCATCAAAAAACACTTTGCCTCTACCCGCAGCCTGGAGTTCATGTGGAGGCAGGCCTGGGGTGAGTGGACCAGAGCCAGTACAGTCATCCAATTCATGTGCTTGTCTTTGTCAAGATCATTTTGGATGAGTCATCCCACTTTTTATGGCCTTTAAAAGTGAGGGTTTGGACATTTTGGAAGGACAGCCAGTGCTTTAATAGCTTTAGAAGGGCTACCTTCAATTTTTTTTTTGAAATTCTGAAGTGTCTGCTGAGGATTGACTGTCTATTTGTTCTTAAAGGAAAAATCCACCCTCAGTTACTCTTACACTGCCATAGTTAGATCTTATCAATTTATGATGTTCAATACATTCCAGGAGTTATTTTGTGATCAAGTGTTGTCTTTTTGTTGTACCCGCTGGAAATCACGTCATCTATATTTGGCCAGTTATATGCGAGAATAAAAAAAATACACCACCAAACAATAAAACGGGCTCAGAAATGCAAGGTACAATGCCAATAGCTGTTTTTTTTAATGGTGTTAAGGTTTTTTTATGGTGGAGGTTTCCTTTTTAAGTTCTTCAAGTCTTTCAAGCCAACTCTAGCCAAGCCAAAACAAAGTTTTTTTGGCTTCATCTTTGTGAGTACTTTTCGTTTTTTTTTTCTGCTTTGACAGACCCAGCATCGGGCACAGACATCTTTTGCCACATGATGCCATTCTACAGCTATGATGTGCCTCACACCTGCGGGCCTGACCCTAAGATCTGCTGCCAGTTTGACTTCAAGAGGTTACCAGGTGGTCGGGTAAATTGTCCCTGGAAGGTGCCGCCGAAAGCTGTGGTGGAGACCAATGTGGCGGAGAGGTGAGGCAAGCCGGGGTTAGCCTTCCCTCTGGGCCAGTTACAGGGTGGAAGAGGCTATTTGGGATGCCTGCTAGATCTTTGTTATGTAAACTTAGACCAAAGACAACAGGGTGGGTGGAAGGAGAGAGGGAGGGAGAGACATAGACTGCAGATAGTCTTGAAGTCACGCTAGCTAGCTCTGTAGTCAGCCACTGTGACTCAGTTGTCAGTTGCAAGTTTTAGGGGAAAATGTCATCTGTAGAACTTTCCAAAGGACACATTCCCATGGCTAATGCAAAACACCTCTCGTACATTGAACTATATTGATTGACATTCCCTTCCCAGGTCTAATTTGATCTGCCTCTTCCAAGGTCGTTGTGATTTCCTGGAAAACTGGCACATGCAAAGCAGCACGAGTTGGATGCCAAACAATTTGTCCTTTCTCTCTCTCCTTCTCTCTCTGTCTCTTTCTCTTTCTCACACAGGGCGAACCTGCTGCTGGACCAGTACCGTAAAAAGTCCAAACTGTTCCGCAGTAAGGTAGTTCTTATCCCTCTAGGGGACGACTTCCGCTATGACAAGGCGCTAGAGTGGGATCAGCAGTACCTCAACTACCAGAAGCTTTTTGACTACATGAATTCTCACCCTGAGATGCATGTACAGGTGAGAAGCCATTTTGTCAGCTGTCACAAAGTGTGATGCCAGTTGTGCTTTGTGTGCATCTCAGTGCGCCTTGCACCGAGTGGCTCAGTATAGAACTTTTTTTGGTGATAATGAATCATGTATTGGTTTTGTTTTAGCTTCTTGACAGAAGTATCTGCCACGACAAGATGTTTTGTTTATAAGTTGCCATCTAAGATGAAACACACATAAATAATAAAGAAAACATTTTTTTCTTGTTGTTCAGCTGCATGTTTGAGTAAGATCTGAATGAACAGCACATCTCACCTGTTTCTGACTGTGTCTCCAGGCCCAGTTTGGGACTCTTACAGACTACTTCAATGCTGTTTACAAAGCCGGTGGAGTGGCGCAGGGATCCAGGCCTGCAGACTACCCAGTGCTTAGTGGAGACTTCTTTGCCTATGCAGACCGCGAAGACCACTACTGGACCGGCTATTTCACATCTCGGCCCTTTTACAAGAGCCTGGACCGCGTGGTGGAGTCGCACCTCAGGTGGGGCGGATTTAATCACACTTCACCATTAATGGCCAAAACTTAGGGTGTGTTCACACTATTCTATTTTTTTTATTATTGTAGAACAAGTGAGTCATGCAACATGAGCTTTGTCTCCATAACAATGTCAGACGCTGTACTCAGCTAATGAGCAGCATTTTGTTTGCGTTGTAAACTAGATGTACGAGTTTCCTGCAGGCTCATTTGGTTAAGGTGCAGTACACCGTGTACCTGTGTTTGAATCCGGCCCGGGACCTTTATTGCTTGTCATCCCCCTCTCTCTCAGACATCTTTCCTGTTTCTGTCTAATGTGAACAATCAAAATAAAGTAAAACTTACAAAAAACTAAAACAGATGTAGGTTGCATAAACAAACCATAGATGCATGCAGTTTTGGGGATGACTGTTTGTGCTTTCGTAAGATATTTACAATTTTGAAAATGAGTAATGATCATTAGTAATCAGTAATGTGTAATAAGTAATGTGGATATGATGAGCAGGTAAAGCCAATCATTGTTCATTTTACTCTTACTTTACCAGAACAGGCTAATAAGTTCAGAAAATTGTATCACTTTACTGTAACGCAGCTTTTAAGACCAGGAAGAAGTAACAGTTTTTTCACACTATTATGATAGCCAAAATCCCAGACGATATCTAGTCTAGACATCTCGAGTCTCTATCTAGATTCCCCTCTTTAGCTGACTACTTTAAGACTGCTCCTCAGTGATGACTGCCTGTCAATGTCCTTCAGGGGCGCAGAGATCCTCTACAGCCTGGCAGTTGCGAACGCTCGGCACGCGGGCATGGAAGGGCGCTACCCAGTCTCAGATTATGCACTACTAGCTGATGCGAGACGATCTGTCGGCCTCTTCCAGCATCACGATGGCATCACTGGCACCGCAAAGGAGAATGTTGTCACCGACTACGGCACCAAGTAAGGAGTTCAGATTTAGTAAGAAAATGACAATATGGATGGAAACAAATTCAATATAAGACTATAATTTTCATTAAATGGAAAGCACTGTGTCTTGTTTCTTTCATCCCTTCACTTCAGGGCCACTTAATAAACGTAAATGAATCTATAGAGCTGCGGGCCTAGCTGGTTTGATTTTTTTCAATCCCTTTAAGCTGTGCTTCTCTGTTCAATATTTTAAAGCAAAATTGCAAGCTGTCCACTGACTGCTGTAGTGAGTCATTGATCTTCCCACTCCTCTCTAGGTTACTGCGCTCACTGATTGGTCTGAAGAGAGTGATCATCAATGCTGCTCATTTCCTGGTGATGAAGAACAAGGAGTTCTATCGCTTCTACCAGACAGAGCCTTTCCTGGAGACGGTGAGGGGGAACACAGAGGGACCTGCAGATAGTGAATAAATTGGATGAATCACACGCATATCTATTGTCTTCTGTCGGTAATCGGCCTGATCTGTAACTTTGTGTGTCTGTAGGATGACAGGCGTGCCACTCAGGACTCGATGCCCCAGCGCACTCTCATTGAGCTGGACCCAGCAGGACCCAGGTATCACCTGCATCCCTTCCCATCCCTCAGCTCCTCTAACTTCTAACTGCTCCTCAGCCATGCTGTGATTCTGATCGCTCCTCTCCTCTGTTACCAGGTACCTGGTTATGTTCAACCCCGTCGAGCAGGAGCGGCTGTGTGTGGTGACTGTGCTGGTGAACACGGTCAGGGTGCGGGTGCTCACCGAGGACGGACAGACCCTCCCCGTGCAGCTGAGTGCTCAGTGGAGCTCCTCTAGCCAAATGAGCGCAGAGGTATTTGAGGTAAGAGATTAAGGCTCTGTGAACCAAGCACCTGTGTTTTTAGCTGGCAGCGCTCAGGAGATGTTAGGGGAAGGGCCACGTGTGGCTCTTGCTGTCTCTATGTGACACCTGAAAGCCCTGTTCTTAAACTTTCGCTTCACTAGGCAAGATTTTTATGCAAAAATACACCCATCTCATCAGCCTAAATCTTAAAGTGAGGCTGCAATAGAGAAGAGCGTCTCATCCCCCTAACTGAGACACTGTAGGTTCGCTGTATTTGCCCAAATGAAATTCTGGTGTCAGGTATGGACATTATTCCACACACAGGAGGTAATAAGTCGAAACTTAGCAAAATATAAACTGAACTGAAATATAAACAAAAAGCTGGACTCACCAAGGCTAGATCTTTTGCCTCTTTCGTCCATTTTTTATCCTATGGTATAAAGTGATCACAGATGTCCAGATTGGCAAACATGAGCGTGCTGTGTGCAGTTTACTGATGTAATGTTACATAATTTCTGCGTATTGAAGTGCAAATTTTTCAGTTGCCTCTCACTGCCAATTAGAGCTGCCAGTTGCCTAATGCATCTTTAAATACTTTCCTATCTCTAGGGTCATTGAAAGCCCTTTTTAATTGCAGCACACTTTTGCTAAAGTGTAAATGTTTTTAACTTTCAGTGACTGGAATACTGAGTGCTAAACATGCCTTGTTGTCAACACTTTCCATTGAGATTAACCAGAAAAAGAAGCCAGCACTGTGAAATTTTTATGTGTGTATGTTTGCATTTGTTCATTAATGCAAGCATCGTTTAATTATTTATGCGAGCGTGGTTTTGTTTATTCATATCTACGTCTGTTCTCTCTTCTGTCCAGGCAACATTCATGGTTCGTCTGCCTGCCTTGGGCTTGGCTGTGTTCCACCTGTACGACGCTCCCGACTCGCCCATGACGCTGCGCTCCGACACCCTGCTGAGGCTGGCGGGACGGGGGGTGAGCGCCCGGGCCGTGGACCCCCTGCCTGTCCGCTCGCAGCAGGCAGACCCGCAGGCCTTCTACATCACCAGCCAATCTCTCACACTGGGCTTCTCTGGAACCACCGGCCTGCTGGAGGTCAGTGTTTTATTTTTATTTTTTTATCTGCTCAACCGCTCAGATCAAGAGCTGCTGATTTGACTCCTTTCCGCTAAATATCTGAAGCGGGGAATCAGCCCCTCTGTTTAGCTTTCATCTTGATGAGTGAAAGAGCGAAAAACAGAAGCTTGATTTCCCGACAGACCCCGGCTGTTTTGATCAAAGCTAACATGACGTGCCTTGCTGCCACTCAAACAGCCTCTTTCATCTCTCTCGTTTACTCTTTCCGTTTCTGGATCTTTCACGCTCTCTTTCCTTCCCCTCGTGGCTGTTTCATCCCTCAGAGTATCCGGCGCAAGGATGACCCGCAGGAGGTGAAGGTTCAGATGCAGTTTGTGACGTACGGCACTCGCCCCTCTAAGGACAAGAGCGGGGCGTACCTCTTCCTGCCCGATGGAAAAGCAAAGGTTCGCTCAGTTCCTCTATCTCAGCTGTTTGCTCGCCTCTCACAGGGCTTTGATAGAGTCTCCCTTGTGTATTGTATCATGCTGCGGAGCTCGGGGGTGGGTTTAGGGGAGAGGTGTATGCTGCTTCATCTTTTCCTTCACTGAAAAGCAACAGAATGCACAGGAGAGCTCAGTTGCAGTACTGTAATTTTACACCTTGCTACTGCTGCTGTTGCTCACTTTTTCCTCTCCTTTTTTTTTTCCCCCTTTCTCCTGCTATCTCTCTCCCCGACTCTATTGTTTTCTGTATGTTTCTGCAACCTCTTGCTCTCAGCCCTACAACCAGAAGGAGCCTCCTGTGGTGCGTGTCGTGGAGGGGCCTCTCTTCTCGGAGGTGGTGGCACACTACCAGCATTTTCAACAGGCCATTCGCATACACAATGTGCCAGGTAATAAACACGCACAATAATGTACAATTGGGCTGCGTTCAAATAGTATTTGCTAATGGTTTTTATGGTTTGTTTTAGCTTATTCAGACAACAGATGGGTGGGGTTTGCCACCAAGGACAATGAGTGCCGGGATGTTTAAACTATAACAGGAAATGATTTGCATTTCAGTTAAGTACTGTTTTTTTTTTCTCAACTGACGGAATCTGAGATGTCCTGATGCTGGTAAACCCCACCTATCTTGTTCTTCCAGCAGGCAAACACAAAATGCTAAGGGCTATTTGCAAATAGTGTTTGACCCAGATCGGCAGTAAGTGCACACACCCTTCCAGTCACCTCCCTTCACTCTGGTTCTTCATGGTTTTGTCCTCTCAGGAGTGGATGGCTTGTCTATAGACATCACCACTACAGTGGACATCAGAGACCAGACCAATAAAGAGCTGGCCATGCGACTGGTCACCGACATCCAGAGCGGGGACGTCTTCTACACAGACCTCAATGGCTTCCAGGTCAGCTCACTGCCAGACTTCTTTTTTTCTTCGTATGGTTTTAGAATATGACATTATGCATCTCTGATTATGCGAACGATGACTAGCTGATAACCGCTTTGAGATTGCGTTCACGGATTGAATCTATTCTTTTGTGTCTGCAGACATAGGAGGTTAACTATGCATGACCTGATAATCGTCTCTTGCGGAGCTTCACATCTTTCTTCAGGCTGTGTCTGACATATTTTCTGCCTGTGTGTGTGTGTGTGTGTGTGTGTGTGTGTGTGTGTGTGTGTGTGTGTGTGTGTGTGTGTGTGTGTGTGTGTGTATGTATGTGTGTGTGTTCCCTCCTGTAGATGCAGCCCCGCCGCCACTACCTGAAGCTTCCCCTGCAGGCCAACTTCTACCCCATGCCCAGTCAGGCGTACATCCAGGACAGCCATCACCGCCTCACCCTGCACACAGCTCAGTCGCTGGGGGTCACCAGCCTGGAGAATGGTCAGGATGCTATTTTCTCTCTTTCTTTTCTTTTCTGTTTTTTTCTCTTCTTTTTTTGCAATTTATTGTCCTACTTAAAATGGACAGCCTTTTTCTTTGTATCCTGTCTCTGTCTTGTATCCTGACAGCCGGGACTGAAGTAGGCTTGTAGGGAATAGGCTGGAAGTAGATATTATTGTCTTTTTTCCTCAGAAGGTTTACAGAGAACAGGACTATTCATACCTTCATGTTTTGTATTAAGCAAGCCATTTTATCTCTAGGTTCTCTTTATGGGAAAAATAGAGAAATTTGTATATGAAGAATGCCTCGGAAGTCTTCATCGACTGATGTCTGCAGGTTCTGTACGCAGGCTTTGTATTGAAGTTGTTGTCTGCGGTCGTCTTCCCGCCTCCCTCAGGTCAGTTGGAAGTGATTATGGATCGGCGGCTGATGCAGGATGATAATCGTGGGCTGGGCCAGGGCCTGAAGGACAACAAGAAGACAGCCAACCGCTTCCGCCTGCTGCTGGAGAGGAGATCCACCGGCAACAAGGTCAGTAAGAGGACAGTAAGGCGGCCATCGAGCCTGTGTGACTGCTGTTTATTGCTCTTGCAATTCCCACACACCGCATCAAATCCTGTGGTATTGAACAAATCTGTATAAGCTTGGAGATCTATGCAAGGTTGTTGAGTTGGAATGGAACAATGTCTCGTCCTTCATTCCGTGTTTATTAACGCCTTTCTCCATATTTTTTTTTTTTTCATTACCCATCACCCCGTCATCTGTCTTTATGTCATCCTCTCCACTCTTCTCTTATTTCTTTCACTGTTTTCTCCTTCTCTCCTTTTCCACTCCATTACCCTCAGCATGATGGTTTCTTTGCCAAACTCTCCTCCTTGTTTCTTTCTTTCCTCTCCCAAATCTTGAGAGGCGGAGTTCAAGAGGTAATGTTGCCTTGGCAACAGTAAGGATGCTAGCTAGCCTGCATTATAGTCTGTGCTGTAGCTCCAGTTTCTAGCCTCCTTTTTTTTTTTTTTTGCTTCCCTCCACCTCATAGCCTTAGCCACAACAGTCCATCTTTACGACAGCGGCATTGAAAGTAACAAGTGATATCATTTATCAAGTAAATGGATACACTTTGGGAGAAAATGCAAGGCACTGCTTGCAGTTTTATCATCCAACTCACTGCTAAAACTGCTGATGCAAGAAAGGATGAAGTTGCTCTGGCCAGCCATGGTCCTCCATTCAACAAGACATCATGCGTTGTTTTTGAAACACTAATGCTCTTAATTTTACTGTGATGTTGCACTCCATCACGATGCAGGCTGTGGCTGTAACACATCTATGGAAAATCAAAATCGATTAGCACTGTGTCTTTTGTGACTAGAGTTAGTCTGTAAATTCTATAGTCTAGAGTCGATACCTCAAGTAGTGCAATAATAGCAAATGAAGGAGTTAAACTAGTTCCAGAGGTGAGTCATTGATGTCCTGATAGTTAACGATTGTCAGTTGCTACAGCGGCTTTAATCCGTCCTTCCTTCTCTGCCCTCCCCCAGATGGTGGACATTGGACCAACCAGCTTCCCATCTGTGCTCAGTCACATGACCAGTGCCATCTTGAACCACGAGGTCTTGGCGCTACCTGTCCTGCCCAAAAAGCGTGGCATCCCTCCGCTGCAAACCTTCGCCCCCCTCAAGTCCATCCTTCCCTGTGACTTCCACCTGCTGAACCTGCGCAGCATACAGAGCCAGGTGAAAAAGGGAAAAAAAAAAACATTCTGTTGTGGCAGTAATAAATGCTACAAATAGGTTTTGGTGTTTTGATTTTTACCTTGCATATTATATGTTTTGACGAAACTAACATTTGCCTCTTATGGTGGTTCTGTGTGTGTGTGTGTGTGTGTGTGTGTGTGTGAGCAGCAGGACCCCCACTCTCCTTCGCCCTACACTGCTCTGATTCTTCACCGGCTGGGCCTAGACTGCGGCCTGGAGGCTCAGAACCTGGGCTTCAACTGCACCACCACACAAGGACAGGTTAGTGTGCACACACACACACACACACACACACACACACACACACACACACACACACACACACACACACACACACACACACACACACACAGACAAACTAACACCATAAATGTTCTGGGAGCTGAATTTTACTCCACACCCTCAAGTCTTGATGTAGGAACAAAGAGATTTTGTGCTTTCTGCGCACTACGTTCCCCATATCTGTGTCTCTGATGTCCTTCCCACTCGCTCCTGCATGCTTTATGTCTTCCTAATGCCCTCGGTCTTCCTCCCCTTCTCTCTCTCTGTGTAGCTGAGCGTGTCGGGACTGTTCAGGAACGTGGACCTGCAGCTGCTGCAGCCCATGTCTCTGACTCTGATGCACTCCAGCGCCCCGCTGGCCAACGACTCCACCATCAGCCTGGATCCCATGGAGATCTCCGCCTTCAAGCTCAAACTGCGCTAAGGGCAGTCCGGACTACAGAGGCAATAAAAACCCACCAGGCTAAGACTCGGACCAAGACCAGGCCCCGGCCGGCCAACGTTCAGACTAGCGCAGAGGGTCTGGGCCTCTCTGTTTTGTCGGAGTGTGTTTCGCCGAGCCACATACACCACAACTCGGAGAAGCAGGTTCCACTGTAACAGGACTGACTGCACAGCAGGGGGCAGACGATAGCTGTTACTGTGGCCGTCTCCGAGAGCAAGAAACCCTGGTGGATTTTGCAGCCGTTCCAAAAACAACAAAAAAAAAAAAAGACTGGCCGAATCACTCATCAGATACGACTGAGTATCTGTTTTTTCCACTGCAGTAGTTACCGAAAAAGAAATCTCATTTAGTTCTGTTTTTTCAAGAACTTTATTAAATGTGTCTTTGTATCCCTGCTCCATCCTGGACTTACTACTGAATGTAAATATCACAGTGACAGGGACCTGGGACTTGTGCCGCATCGGAGTGCAATTTACAAAGCTTTATTTGGTGTATGGGTTTTTGTTTTTTTTCTTTTCTTTTTTTTCTACCAGTGAAGGACTTCCTCTTCAGTCGAAACGCATCACAACTATTTGTTTTTGTACTTGTAAAATCCAAGGATGACTGCATTTTGTCTTTTTTATGTTATTTTTCTGACTGAGCCGAATGCAGCAGAGTAATTGTACGAAGTGAATGTGTGGTCTCTTCATCTCCTTCCCAAGCTACGGCTCCAGAAACTGTCGTGCGTCCAAGTTGAAATCCGAGAGTCTCTTTTTGGTCAATAATTTGGGATCATTCTCTAAATAATTCCCCTTTTTTTTTTTTTAATCATATCTCCTCCTTAAGGGTGACTGTTTCCTGCTGTCCTCCATTTTTGCTTGTAGATAGTCCGAAGACTCTCTCACTCTTCCTTTTTATTTCCCAGCGCTTCTTCTAGCTTTGCGTCCTGAGCAGTAAACTGGGGAAAGCCTGCGATGGGAATTTCAGTTGTATTTAAATGCCCCCCTCCTCCCCCTCGGCCATTCCTGTGCTTATGCTTTGTACATCATCGTTGAGAGGGTGGTTTTGTGTACTATACTGTATGCAGTAGAAGAATAGACAAAGACTATACCTCATATTAACATATGGCAGATATATCTGTGTGTGTGTGTGTGTGTGTGTGTGTGTGTGTGTGTGTGTGTGTAAATATAGTATGTTGATGTGAACACTTGAGAGGATTTGTGGGTGTAGAGAGGTTACAGAGTACACTATCAGGGACCATTCATCGTACTGCAAGGCATTATCCGTCAGTTCGGGTGTTAGAGTGTGTGTGTGTGTGTGTAGTACTCGGTCATATCATTGCCTCCCTCATTCAGTCAAAGGGTAAATCCCTTTGAAGATCCAAACTCTTAATAAAAACAAGTTGGATCAAACCATACACAGGGATCCCTCAACATACTTTAAAAAACCAAATTTGTTTAAATGAGTTATTTTTGTTTGTTTTAAAATGTCAGATCCACAGATGCTGCTTATCCTAAGGCTACTCTTGAGGCGCTCTGCCTTTTCTGGTGCATATCTGCCTTTACTGTGGTGTGGAAGATGTTATCATCTGTGCCCAGCGCCGACGCCAGACATCCCATCCTGACATATCTCACACTTTGTACCGCGCCGCCGCCGTCTCACACCGGCCCACTGTGTCCATCGCTTAACCTGTCATCTTATTCATTTTCCACAGGAGGTCCGCTTTGTTGCGCTCCTGCTCTGGAACTACGTATCGACCCAATAGTGTAATGTCTGGTCTTCCGCAGTTCAATAAATGCCACTCTCCCACAGCAAGCGCGTCGGATTCCTCCTCCCCTCCAGCTGTGGTAAACATTTCTGAAAGACCAGACTTCACTGCATCTTAAATTGCACTTTCTCCTGCTGTCTTCTAACTGTCGTACCTTCTCTCCTACTGTGTCCGTCCGTGCGTGTGTGTGTGTGTCTGAGTCACTCTGTATAAATGTCCTTTTTTTTTTTTTTTTATGTGATATTTGTTGTAGCACTGTCTTTTGTTGGTTGAGATGGGATATATGAAGGTGTGATCTCTCCTGTATTTGTCTCTTCCTGGTTATCTGTGAGCAAAAGATACATAGAAGAACTACAGATGAGATGCGGGGGAATGAATAAAAATCCAATGAGCAATTCCTCTCTTTTCTGTTCAGTTTCTGTGCGCATCGGGAATGATCAGCTCTCAAAACATTTGATTTAAATGTGATGATGAAGGTTTAGTGTATTGTCATGCTGCTCCCCCGTCTCCCATGGTAACAATAGAGGACTCCATCATTCATTCTTCCTCTTGTACAGCAGCAGGGGGCAACATTGAGTCAGAGACTGCAGGACAGGCAGCGCATACAAATGCTGTGAGTCTCCGAGTCCTGATAAGTCTTAGAGATATCAGCCCTTTTAGCCTGTCCGCTGCTTCAACTGTCAGCGGTTGGTCTCCCACACAGCGAGGCTGTTGAGGAGATAACCTGGCTTCAAAGTGGGCAGGACGGCTGGCGGCGTAGAAACGGACGTACAGGCTCTCGCATTGTAAATCGCATACAGTTGACTGCAGCGGTCAAAAAGATTTTCCTCACTTTTACCCTGCTGCGAGGAAAAGGTGTTGAGCGGCAGCGGAATACTCAATTAGTGAGAGTGCTGAGCAGGAGGTGAACAGAGAGAGAAATGTTTTCTTTTCCACACTATAGAAAAATGGCTGAGGAAGAGAGTATGGTGGCAGGGACGCCTGGGGCCAGAGGGTGATCACCACTGCGCTGACAGCACAATGCACTGAGCCTGTGTGGGCGGGAGGGACAAAATGCCACTGGGGAGGTAGAGTTGGGGGCGGTGATGCCTGTGGAGGCGCCCTGGGGATACAGCTTCTGCATTGAACTGCAGTCTCTGGTGCCATTTGTGACAGTGTTTCTCAGCCTGTCTGTGCTCCAGCCAGGGACACCTGACTCAACTCCATCCTTGAAGTTCAGGTTCAGTACAAACGCACAAATCAGACCTGACTCTGCAATACTAGAATACTGTGACTGGATAAACCGTGAATCTATGTATTTCGAAAAATTTTGAATGTGAAATCAACTAGAGGTGATTTATTAGTGTTCTATGTATTTTAATGAATCTAATTTGAATAATTTATTGTTGCCAAGGATACTTAGTAGGCAGTAGTGAAGAGAGAAGGCCATGCCAGACCGACCAGCTAATCCAAGCTAAAGGACATGAAGAACAGACAATGGACACTGATCAAAGCTCACATCATTCAGAACATAAGTGAAATGAGGGCGTGAATGACAAGTACATAAGTGGCTTTCAGTCTTCCACTGATTGCACACACACACACACACACACACACACACACACACACACACACACACACACACACACACACATTTACTTTCACATATATTTATCATGCATAGCATGACCCATCCAGGGGGCAGTGAATTGAGCAGCGGTTTCTCCCAGCAGATCTAATTACCGGCCACAGAATGAACCATTGCCCGTGGACCCGGCTCCCTGCTCCTCTATAGGGTGCTAGAGGAAAACGGCTGTTAATGAACTATGCAGTACTGCTATTGGCGTGTGCAAACCTTTTCCATTTATATTAATTTAATTTAAATATTAATGGCCACCATATTGTAGCGGAATCTGCGGCTTGGGAAACTGTATCTGGAAGGCTTTTTGGCAGTGATCTGGGTAGTGGGGAGCAGATGAATGCTGGCACACTGTTAAAGCTCAGCGCCCCAGAGTGAAGGAAATACACTTGCAGTGATGTATGGCCATGAAGAAGTGATGAAAACATCTGCTCTCTTTGTGTGTGTGTGTGTGTGTTTGTGTGTACTGGCTGACACTCGAGGTGTTTAAAACCCTCAGAAACTTTTAAACTCAGACTGTAAACACCAAAACCAAAGTCTGCATGACACACAAAGTCATTTTATTCCAGCATGAAATTGATCTCCACAATATTAACATCCATTGTCAGTTAAATAAAAAAGGATATAAAAGAAACATAGAAAATGCAATACAATATCTCTTCATTCACTCATCATTTTAAATCATTTTAACCATTCTGGCCTTTAGATCCAAAGGCTTGGATTCAACTTGTGCGGCCACAAGTCTTCATTGTCCTTGATGAGAAACATAGCACACATTTGTCTTTCAAAATGCATGGTGCTTGCAATAGAAAGGGAAAGCGCTTTACCCTGATGAAGACGTTCTGGGAGAGAAGCCCCAAAATCAATATAGGCTCTACAGGGAGAATGAAGACAAAATGATCTTATTTCTTACCAGTAGCAACCAAGTAGAAAAATGTTGAAAAGGTCAGACAAGCAGCTTTGGGTTAAGTGTTTTTTTCCCCTTCATTCAACAACGGTGTACGCTCCTCTGCAGGCTGCTATTACTGCACAAATCAATGAGAGAATGAGACTGATATATCTCATATGCCTATATGCTGCATTGGCAAATTTCCACCGTGCCTTGATTAAAAACAGAACAACCTCCACATTGTCCTTATCAAACAGCCTCCAGACTGCATTATTATACTATCCCTACGTATCCTGCAGAAATTCTGAATCTCCCATTTAATTTTTTCATATTGTTAATTAACAGCTAACGGTTTTCCCCCCATGTTAGCTTCCTTCCTTCCCTTGAACCAAACCATTTAAATGTACTGTCAAATAAAAGAAAATGCATTACCTTCAATGTGAAATAAAATAATCAACCATCTATTCTTAACTGGCTGACTTTTTTAAGATACAAGGTTCTTGCAGGGCAAATTAGAAGGGGTCAAATTAGATCTACATTTGTGAAAATAATGCACTCTATTGGTTTAACAGATCTGATCTGTTAAATAGGTAATCAAACTAAAATTCAAATGTCAAATAAAATCACAGTACACTATTAACTTAACCTGGTGTTTGAGTGTCAAATCAAATACATAATGAATACATCCACCGTCAAGGTGTTAATCAAATATGATAAAATAACAAATGCAAATTAATAAATAAAAAACCCCATAAATGATTGATTTTCTTTAATGCATTTGGATGGGATGTTGGTAAGATAGTAAGGCCTATGCTTTTTTCAGATGATTGAGCTGAGCCTATGTGGTTCTCATTCATGTTTCACTTCCACAGAGCGAGATCTAAGCCAGCGCTGATGAGAGCCAGGACAAGGCGTCAGTATCAGAGCTGCTGCTCAGACAGAGCGGAGTGCTAGAGCGAGCTCTGTGTTTTGATGAAAGCTGTCCTCTCGCTGTGACAGTCCACCTCCTCACTGTCTGATTCAGACTCATAGGCAAACATGTCCTCATCCCCCCACACAGTGGGGATCCCTTTGTAGCATATTCGTGCCTTCCTCTCTCGTCCCTGGCCGAAGCCAAAACCCACTCTGATCCCCCTTGTCCCCGACTCCACGGAGGGTAATTTGGTCCTGCAGCCCCAGGAAGAGCCGCCTGAGCGCATCTGCAGCAAGAGGAAGACTCCAACGAAGGCAGCCAGGATGAAGGCACAGCTGAGCACGGCCAGCAGGGCGGGCAGCTGAGAGGACGGAGCTATGCTGAGCCCTGGGAGGTCGACTCCTTCTCTTCTGTCGTCTTCCGCTGGGCTCTCTTCCTCCGGCGGAGCTGCCTCACCCTGGAGCCCCCCCCCGCCGGAAGGAGATTTGCGCTGGACCTGGTTCTGGTGCAGGCAGGAGGTGAGGACCAAGTGGCTGTGAGGTGGGCAGGAGAGGCAGTCGGTCGGCCCGGGGCCGGAGCAGGTGAGGCAGGCGGGGTTGCAGGGCAGACAGGCCTGGACGGAGGACAGGTCCACCCAGTTCTCCAGGGACAGGTTGAGGAGCTGCGGCCCGGAGGAGAAGCCTGGGGGACACAACTTCACACACCCCTGCAGGAAGAGGGAGAAGCCAGGGCTGCACTCTGGATGGGGAATCAGAGAGATAACAAACACATAGTGGGGGTTGAGCCTCATACAAACTCTCAAACAAACATGTACATAACAACAATTGACAACAAATGACTCTTGAAATGTAGATTTTTGCTAAAGTAATTTCTGACAAGTACTTTGAAATGAATTAGAAGGGAGTGTCTAAATGCTGGGTACCAGCGAGAAGCTTGTGACCCCATCTGCCTTTCAGCAGGGGAGTCACCCTCCCTAGCAGCTGCTTGACAGTGCAGCACCTCTTGCAGTGACACAGTTCTGCTCCCTCCTGCTGATGCTCCGCAAGTCCCAATCTCTGATTCAAACTGATGTAACATACGGCAATGTGCATATTCATAGCCCGCAAAACAGGCTTGTAAATGGGTAATCCGTATTCACGACAATCACCTCTCCCGACTGGATGTACTGAACGTAGTCTGACCTATAGTCTGCTTTATCACAAAGACTGTGTGCTAATGCCAAAACAAATGGGAGGGGTGTGTGAAACATGTTCATGGTTTCAGTACCAGTAGCAGCCCAATAGTCTCACCTATACAGATCTGCTGGGCATCAAAGGTCTTGCAGCTGTTGTTGGACGGTCGAGGGAAGTCAGACGATGAGGGGTTAACTGCGCTGGGTCCAGTACCCCACAGGATAAGGGTGAACTGACTCAACACACCTGAGAGAGAGAGAGAGAGGAGGAGAGCAGGAGGCGCGTTAACACTCCTGAGAGAAGGAGCAGGGTGAGCTGGCTGAGAAAGACGCGGGGAGGATATGGGGGTGGAAAGAAGAGAAACAAGGAATATGAGTGAAGTCAACACAACACTGGGGGAGGATCAACACAAGCAGAGGAAGAGATCTGTGCCTCGCTCATTTCCCTTGCCGCTCAGAGTAAACAGTGCCACAGGAAAGCTCTAGGACCCAACGAGTTAACTCATTTAGGAGAATGTACTGCCTTATGCCTTTTGAAAGAAAATGTAGCCCAGTGTTTAGGGAAAAAATATTCCCAAGACACTGAAGTTCTGACAGTAAGCGCCCTCATCAAAAGCTTGCAGACTGTTTTCTTGCAAATGGATCCATCTCTGCCCAGCAGCTATGTAAGGTTTTAATCCGGATGTGCTTATGAGAGCCTTTCCCCTGGTACCAATACAGAGGAAATGGGAAACAAAGGGTGGAAAGGAGGAGAGGGGAGTCAGAGAAGTGTGAAAGCACATGAGAAGACTTGAGTTGATGAGGGGACAGTGATTGCTGACAGGATAATGGCGATGCATTGTGTTACCGTAGTCGTGTCCGTTTACTGCTACGTTCTCTATTTCCAGGGTCCACTCCCCCTGAGGATCCTCATCCCATGAGTGAGTGGTCATGAAGGCCCAGTCATTAAATCCCTCCGAGGAGTAGTCATCCGGCCTGAACGAGAGGGTGAGGGACAACGTGTTTGTTTGCGGGAATTATTCTCCTTGAGTTAGTAGGCACAAAAAGAGTATTTCGGCGTCTTGACTTCTGAGACAGAGTGCGTCTGTGGGAGTGTTTGTGAACAAATATAATTAAGTACAAGTGCGCACATAGCATTTACCAAGGCTGCAGCAAAATAGAATGAATGTGTTATTACCTGGAGGCCAGTTGGGTTATATGCGTGTGTGTGTGAGAGAAAGAGAAAGAGAAAGAGAAAGAGAGAGAGAGAGAGAGAGAGAGAGAGAGAGAGAGAGAGAGAGACAGAGAGATTTACATCAGGGGTAGGAAGATTGGGTATGTGTATGGGATATTTCCCTGTGGCCTAGCTGTGTTTTACTGTTTACCTGGGGGACAGCAGCGTGGAGCGCGTGCCCAGTGGGCTGATGAGATGGATGGCCAGTTTTCCTCTCTGGTTGTGGGAGAGCGTGAGGCGAGCCTGGACGTGCTCCAGAGAGCTGACGTGCTCCGGTCGCCCCCAGCAGGCGTCCACGCTCACGCTGAACACCAGCTTGTTCCCGATATCTCTACGGGGTCGATAAGTGGAGAGGGTGTGGTTAATGTTGTGTGGACACAGAAACAGGCACACAGACCACAACCCATTCAAGAAATCCACACAACTCTTCCAGCTCCTTTCTCCCAGATCAGGGGAAGAAACAGTGAAGTTTATCAGGCTGAACTGGGCAGTACATGAGGAGCACTAAAACTCACTGACTCTCTCAAAACTCACTCTGTATTTCAGACACACACACAACCCGAAGCCACCCTGCTAACCTTGGCTCTGCGAGCATGGTGTGAACACACTGGTGCTGTGGCCCCATTCTGGTCCAGTTCTGTGCCAAGGCCACCATAGCACCTGCATCTAGCAGCCCATAACCGTACGAATGACTCACTGTGGGAAAGAGATAGGCGGATACAGAGAGAATGGAAAGGTGGCAGGTTGGGGGGTGGTGGAGAGGGAGAGGGAGAGGGGGAGAGTGAGATTGAGAGTGAGAGAGAGAGAGGGAGAGAGAGAGATAGAGGCAATTTCTTTTCATTACTGGACATTACTAATTTTTTATTTTCAATATTGCTTTTTTAAATTAATTTTTCTGTTATTTTATTGTTTTATGTTAGTGACTTTCTGCTTTGGCAACATGTTTTATCAAAACACTGAAATGAATTGAATTGAACTGAGAGAGAGAGGGAGAGAGAGAGAGAGCTAAATAGATAGAGAGAGAGCGAGAAAAAGAATGGAGAAAGTCAGCAGCAATGAACAGTCCATTCCTCACAGCGATGCCAAAGCGACACTGCCAGTGGTTGATTTGGACTAATCACTGTGGCCATCCCCTACCTCTGCGTCCCACTCCATTGGTCTTCCAGTCGACAGCGCTGAGGTGACCGGGGCGCGATGTTCTCACCACCAGGTGCTGCATGTCTCTCCAGGTCAGGTTCATGCTGCGAAAGGAAGGAAACACGGGAACAGTATTAACTTTCTGCCATGGCGTCGCTAAAGGCATCATAATTCAGCGTTACGTATTGAGGACGGCCGGGTTTAGCCTACTTCAACCTTAATACAATACCGCAAAGGAAATGTGAGCAGTTACAGGATACGGAGAAGGTCAGAGTTTGTATGTAGACACACCTGGAATGTGACAATGACACTGATACGACTTAACACAGCGGCTTTGCACAGGAAGGACAGCCGTACAGTTTCCAAAAGATCATACTCTGCCCATATGGGATATGTCAGTCAACCGTAACAGAGATATGGGTTCACATTATGGTTTTAACACCAGTGTAAAACACCACTATAAGAGGTACACCACAGCCTATTGTGCTGAAAGGTCAGGGAACACAGTAAAACAGTGGCTACAACACCCTGGAGGACCGTGTCTAGCCCTGTCTGCAATGATACTTTCTAATGAGTTCTGGGATTGGGGGATGGGTCACCTTCCGCACAGTAGAAGACTAATAAAAAAAAAAGAATAAAAAAAAAAAAGCTCTTTCTACAGATTTAGTGAGAGGCACACCGGAGGATAGCGGTATCCAGAGAAGCCTTTTGAGTCAGCAATGAGAGAAAAAGCAGCTCGGCGGGTTAAGATAATCAAACCATGAATCACATGGCTTTACTGCTCACTCCGAGCAACTGCGCATGGCAGACAGAAATAGAAACACAGAATTGCACTGTGGCGCCTCACCTTCGCCACCCTCCACATCAGCATTCACATCTCGCACCCTCTCATCTGTTATTAATGGACAAGCACCCCCATCCACTCAATGTCACCTCGCTGAAGAGGCAGGAAAAAAAACAAAAAAAACACTAGAAAGCCGAAACAGCACTCTGCCTATTAAATGATTCCATCTCTATGAATTCCAGTGTGGTCCAACTCAGATATACTAGCTATCCTGTTATTACTACTGCCTGTCTGGGGGAATCACTAAGGTGATCTGCTCACCAAGAAAGATTGCCTCCTAGTTTGTCATTTAAAGTGAGATAGTCTAGACGGGCTTAACTTCAGTTGTGCAAATCAGTGCCCTTCTCTGTGGAGCAGTGGCCTGTTGAGGGCTTGACATCACCGATGGCAGTAAGGTGAACAGGGACGGCGAGGAGGCATACCTGGCATATACTATTAAGAACTGGAACTGAGGTGTGAGGTAACACCTGATTTGATCTGACACCTATCAGCCAATCCCTAATGAGGAAATATGGAGAATTATGCAGAGCGGAGGCCTGCTGACTGATGAGGGGGCTGACACACACAAATGGAACTACAGATATGACCGTACCAGAACATACTAGAGCTGCCGCCAGAAACTTGGGATTCTGACACTTGGAGCCCTGAGTGAGAGATAACGAGAGATATTCTACAGCAGAAAATCTTCTCTACTGGCCCTAAAGGAATTCAGATGTCTGTGTGCTGTAACTGCTGATTTGCCTTGCTAATTAACTGATTATCAAAAGCTTAATTTGCTGAGGAAAGAATTTGTGGGCTGGGATAGAGGCCAGCGGTCACTCCCAGATGCGTGTGCACGCTTCCAGACGTGTGTGCGTGCACACACACCCCTTCCACAAACACAAAGTACAATGTAACGAATGGAGTTTACAATATAGTGAAATAGACAAAGTGTTTACTTTTTTTGATTTTGCACTGTAAAAGCTTTTGGCTACACAGCCTACTAAAGTAGTAGCTCCATCCTAACAGAAAAAAAGGATGTTTCACTCTCACTTACTTGGCCTCCAGAGCCAGAGCAATGATTCCAGCAGCCAGTGGGGCTGAAGCCGACGTCCCTGTGTGAGAGTCTGTGCATTTCTGCCTCAGGTCTGTGGTCACCTTGGAGACAGGAGAGGGAGAAGTGCACAGAGACACAGTTATTATGACACAGTGAGTTTCCCACTTCAGTCGGAGTGAAGTTCAGGGTGGAAGAAGTTGAGTGTTCGACAGGGGAGGGCTGGCGACAATGGGAGTTCTGCCTGCAGCTAGCGGTGATGGGAAGGAGGAGGACAGAATCAGCAGATAAGTTCAATCTAAGGTATGTGGATCGCTGGCAACGGGTCACAGCCGGGGCAGTGAATGTCAGCCAAGTCAGATTAGCCAGGCAGGATGGTGAGACAAAGTATGGTGGCACTATAGGGTATACCTCTGCTCTTGGTCTCTGGCAAAGACAGAAAGTTAATGAGGCTTGTTTGGGTCAAGAAGAGGACACATCAGAAATGACAAGATGCCACGGGGCAAGGCAAGCTGTGAAGGTTAGGGACAGATTCTTGGTGTGCAACTTTCTGCCTGACAGCTTGGGGCGCTAATGGCCTGTATCTGCTGCTGTAGTGGGAATGCACCTGATTAGATGAGTGGAAAGGTGCCTACCTGCCAAGGCGGGTTCATACACAAGCCCACTGTTACACCTCGGAAAAGTACAAAAGAACGCTGAGACGCTGTCAAGGGAGCAGTCCTGCCAATAAAGTGCAGTGTTGGACAGCAGAAGACATTTTTTGAGGAGAATTGGGAGACGGTGTCAATCTAAGATTATTCAACGGATAGTTCAAGCCATACCATGGAAGCTTTTTACAGTAGGAGACAACTTTCCCTGTGACGGTACCTTACACACACTGTACACTTTTCTAAGTTTCGGAGGTATATTCCTTTAGTTTGGTTCGTTTTGGGCAAGTGAGCAAATAACTGCACCGACGCGGCCTGAAAAAGTGAGTCTCTGTCCTCTTCCAAGCAAACTGTGGTGTGGTTTGTTAGGAGTGATAACATAATCCAAATCATCCAATTACAGGACACGACCCCAAAACGCACAGTATTATGGGTTGAGGAGATAGATGTTGACAACTGATAGCCGGCAGTTACTAATGCTTGGAAAGCCTAGCATAACAAAATGAACCAAGGGCAAACCGCAGTCTCAACTGATGCTCATATTCAGCATATTCATTTTTCATGTGTTCCTAATTGGTATGAACACCAGAGAAGATAAATTATAGCAAAGAGCAGAGACAAGTTCACCATACTTAGCTAAAATTACAGGGACTGGAATCAGATTTTTTTTTACTCCCTCCAGCCGGCAAAATCTCTTAACCTCGTGTGATGAAAGGTTACAGAAACTCTGTCCAATAAACAAGCTACTCGCATGTCTGTGTGACCTTTGTTTACAAGCCCTGGTTTGCTTATAATTGAGCTGTGTGAACCCAAATTAACCCAATCCAAAAATCCAAAGTTAACTTTTCCATTAGGGTTTGGACCAAATAAAAGAAACGGTAGGCGTGATCACACCCTTAGAAGCCGACGAGACAACGGCTGGTGGCTTCTGACTGCTAAAACACCAGTGCACCAGTCACAATATGGAGCGACTGCTTCACTTAAAAATTACTTCGATTTCACGCACTTGAGGAGTTGTGTTTGCCTGCCTGCAGCTTGCCTCTGGTGCATTTTTGGAGGGAATGGCAGATTTGCGGGTGTTTCATGTTATTCTGCGTCCCCGAGGCGAGCCTTTCTACAGCTGACAAGCAGCTTGAAGGAAGCGTGTGGCGTCTCTCAGTGTTTGTCAGCTTTGCTCACTGTATGTTACACATCAGCCACTCCGATTTTTGACAGGTTGATGCTGTTTTTCGGCTTTGAAAGAGGGCAGAAAAATGTGTAGGTATATGTCACAATTTTCTTGTCTGTCTTATTTAAGGTTTATCTACTGTATATATGGCTGTGTATTTGTGCCCGACCAATATAGTGGCACAACAATATTGGCCTTTCAGGGGTATAACGGCATCAGCATTTGGATGACTGATAAGGTCAGCACAAAAAATGAGCTTTCAGCACAATCACTTATGGTTATTTTTGTGATCTTGACATTTACAGTGTACTAGATGTTTGAGAAGAAAACAATTGTTAACGAAATAGCTGAATGTATGTGTGTTTCAGAATTCAGGTTGAGAAGTTAGTCTAGCCAGGGGATGTAGTGATGAATTATGTACAGTAACAACAATACCACAACAATAAAAATAGGACAAAGTGTCCTAAACAAGTCTCTGATACATATTATGGATTGACAGCTGCTTCTTTTATATCTATCTATCTATCTATATCCTAATTATCAGCTTCAGACCTAAAAACAGTAGCTGTCAAGCCACAGTATGTATTAGAGTCTTATTTATTTTTGCGGTTTATATTCTGTTTACAATGACAAAGATGTTCAAGGTGTGTGTTTGTGTGTGTGTCTTAACACCTACGATCTGTTTCTCCCCAGGGTTTCCAGAGCTGAAGGTGGTGGCGAGGGTGGAGGAGCAGGGCTCGCTGTACCAGGGCACGTTGCCGGACTGGGTGGTGCTGCTGATGGACAGAGTGTAGATGCTGTTGGTGTAGCCGTCGCAGTTACAGCTGTCCTGCTCCCGACCCCCATTACCTGAGGCCCACACAAAGATGGAGCCCAGTCCTCCGCGACCCTGTAGCACAGTGATATATATATATAATCACGCACAGTTGTAATCCACAGACATGCACACAAAAGGTAAGAGAGACAGAGAGAACAAGAGTGCTTGAAGTGTGAAAAATTGCCTTTGACAAACCAACCAATAAATGTCTTGACACTTATGTGCTGTATTTCAGAAACACTGAACTGCTGTAGGCATAACTCTTATTAATATATCATAATACCAGGCAATTTACTGCCGCAGAAAGTCTGATAACAAACAGAAGAAATGTAATTACAAAATCTACTCAAGCTGACTATAATTTGGGGGACTGATAAATGACAACATGGTATCTGGAAAAGCAGCTCCATTGTATACTCCAATCTCCTAAGTACATATCCTCCTCACAAGTTACATTTCCATTTAGCATTAATCTGGGGCCCATCATAAGTAAACGAAACAATTCAAGTCGAGTCTTCCATCAAAGTGTAACAGCGGCAGCCCAGCCACTGGCTCTTGCAGAATACAATTATGTGCTTTTTATTTTTTGGAAGCCACAAGTGGGTGGATAACATATTAATTTTGAGAAAAGAACAAGAAATAGATGGGGCGAAGGAAACAGATAAAGGAAAGTGGAGAGCGCTCTCTTACATTCCACTTAGAGAGGGCAGAGATAATGACAACAATTGATGGGAAGCGAGAAATGGATAAGGTGAGCGAAAACAGGAAAGGGAATGGAAACGGTGGAGACTGATGCCAGCGCAGACTCCACACTGTGCTGCACCATAAACTCTTGCAGAGCCGGAGATGAGAAGTCGTGGTTAAGGAGCTTGCATCAAAAGAGCAAATTGTATCATACAGACAGATGCAAGCCATCTCTTTCTCCCTCCCTCTCAGTCACTCACAGATACATACACACGCCTACATGCACACATACACAGAAAAACCTTCGCCGACACTTTTGGTCATTACGTATTTGAGGGAAAAACCTGCGAGAATGTTTTGCTATTAATCTTCTTGTGGTGAGTTTGTGTATGCTTGTGTCTCCTGCTCTGCCTGCTTGTGTCTGGCCTGGGTGTCTTATCACATCCGATGAATACAAAAACACTGGAATCTTTGCTTCCTTATCACCACTGTTTCAGCGCTGTTTTCTACGGCGTAGTTAATCAAAGACATTTTAAGCTCGTAAGTGTACAAAAGGACCTCGTTTGACCGAACTTGGAAAGTGTGTAATCATATGCATTTCCTTGTTCAAACACGGACCCAAAAGCGCTGCTAATTAGCTTATGCAGAGTGTTTCAAAATGAGTATCCATTTCATCTGCTGAATTGGCCCCAACATCTTCATCTTCCAAATGACCTTCATAAGGAGTTGGGGATAATCGTGGCTCTAATTGTATTTGGACGCTTTTTGAATTGTTTCTTATCCACAGAAGTAGTCTTGAAGCTGTGGTGGTAATGCTCCAAAACTTCCCGGCTTTATTTATGGCCTGACCCGGACTCTGCTGCAGGTTACAGAGGCCAACCGATAATACTGGAGCACCAGAGGTTATCTGAATGCCAGGAGAACAGATGCTGAACCAGAGAGGTCCTGTTGTGCTGCTGTCAGGCAATTATTTCTCGCTAACGCACCATGATATGCGGAGCGTTAGACACTTGGGATGCGATGTATGAATCATTCTTTTCCATTGAAAATTTGCAGTTTCACTCATTTATACGCCAATTACTGGGCTCTTTCAATCTAAATCTTGCTCTACATCAGCGATTGCTCCTCCATTTCTCTTTTCTCCCATTTACCATTTTGCTTTTCTGCTAACGTCTGTCTGTTGATGTAGCATGCTGACACATGAGAAACGATGACAATAGCTTTAGATAATATGTCACATTCATTAATGGCTTACTCCATCCAACCCAAAAGGACATATTCAGAGGGCAGTTAGCGGGGGAGGTGAGCTTGTCTTATTCTACTGTATATCTGGAGGAAGCAACCTCTATTAAACATTGGTATCATTGTATAGCATTTGGAGAAAATATGTTCTGACCTTTTCTGTTTTTCCCTTAACTCGTGTAACAGGAATGCTTGTCAGTAAAGGGCTTGCTGACCTTTCCAATAGCATCGTTTTTGCTAGCTTGGTAGAAATTGCTTCATGGATTGCTTACAGAGCTGCAGTGAGTCTGATGATGATGCTAGAAATACAAATGGGCAGACGTCGGTATATTCAAAGTCCAAGCTTATGCTCTGACTGACCTTAGTGATTCCCTGGAGAAAAGCCTCCTTGGCCAGCTTGGCAGGACCATCCAGTGACTTGCCATCGTCTTCTGGGCCCCAGCTGGCACTATAGATGTGGATGTGCTGAGGGTTGAGGCTGAGAGAATGGGCCTCCACCACGTCCGTCACCTCCCCATCCAACATACGCACTCCTGTTGTATGCAAACACAATGCAGAACAGATTAGCAAACAAAAGGATGGAGACATGAAGAGTTTTTGGGAAAGAGTTACAGAGTGACAGATGGTAAAGACAAAGTGAGGGTGTGAATTCTAGCTTTAGAAGGGAGCAGAGATGTTGAAACCCGAGAAAAACATAAAAAGGACAGCATGAGATGACATGTATACAAAGCTTGTCATAAAAGCAGACAAGGAGACAGAAAGAAATCAGTTGGACCACAATTTCTCATTTTATCTGCTGTCACAATAGAAACCGAGTAACAAGAGAAACAAAATACTTCACAGGAAAAACAAAACATTTTGATGAGTAACTGTACACCGCCTCACACACATACTCTGCTCCAACAGATAATACACATTTTCATTGTCACATAAACAAAAACCCAGCCGGCCATTAAACCAAGGACGGACGCTGCCTGGCCCCATCAACCACACAGAAAGGACAACAAAGGACAACAAGTAGACAAATCTACAAGACCCCCCCCCCACCCACCCCCCCCCCCACACACACACACACACACACACAAATGAGCTCAGAGTTTACAGGGCTTCCAACAGAGCGGTGTGTCCGCAGGGTAGCGCCAAATGTCACCTTTCATCATACCTGAACGCAACCCTGTCGGAGCCTTTGAAGTGTGCTGCCTCAGATCAGCGCTCTGAACATTAATGGCGGCAGAGAGGCGTGAAATGAACCACCCTCAAATAAGGTCCATTACTGTGAGAGGACCCCCAGACCTCAGAGGCACCACTATGACTGACGACATCCACATTAAGACTTCAATAATCCATTCTAGACAACCTGCCCGGGCCTGCAGGCACAAACACAAGCCAGTGGGGATAGAGCCAAGGCTGTAATTATTTTGGTGTTGTGGGGAGTCAGCGTAATGCAAGTTTGAACACTGACGGAAAAAAAACAACACCACCACAACCTTAACTGGGCTAAATGGGCATGATAATGCGCAGTGTTTGCTTGATGATCATTATGCACAGGCTGTATTGCAGCTGTAATGATGATCACTGTCGTAACAATTCTCATCAACTTCCTGCAGCTCTGCAATCCCTTATTAAGACACTGCTGTGTGACTTCCCCTCCAGCTAAGTCGGAGGCAGCAGGTGGGAGCGAGCCTACGTGCGAGTGCTGGAGGAGGGGGAAACACAGGTAGGTGGAAAGAAAGACTGAGTGAGCCAAAGAGGGTCAATTACAGCAGTTAAACACTAATCTCTAATCACTGAGCAGTAAGGATATTGCAATTAGGCTCAGCCAATCACCCCGCCACCCCCCAAGTAAAACACACACATGTACACACACACACACAAGTGCACACATACATACACACGCAAAAACATAAGTGCTCGTGCTTGCATACACACACACTCACCATTGGTATTTGGGAGCACGCCACAGCTGTTTATAAACAATCCAGTGACCCCACGACATGAACAGATTCACAGAGGAATAATGTATGAGCAGAACAGGGCCAATGAGCTGCCGGAGCGGGAGATGAATGGTAATGAAGACAAAGAAGGAGAGTTATGGCTAACATCTGTGGATGGGACTGCTATGGGCTCCGCTGAGTCTTGTTGGCTGCCGTCGTGTCGTTGACAGATTGTTTGGTGACAAAAGTTAGAAAAAGCCTCCTTGGAATACTCAAAAAAAAACGGCAGAAATATTCAAGAGGCAAAAAGCAACTTTGAGACTGAATCTGTGATCACAGGTTTAATCTAATTGGGCTTTTTTTGAATAATCTTCTTGATGGGTATTTACTCATGTTGGCAGCTAAATTATTAACGTTTCAATAGCAGCCTACCCCAAGCGTCATACTGTGACCGGCTATTAATAACAGATGATTCACACAGCGGTGAATTGACGCCCAGTGGTAAGTGGAATCGGGGACAAATACAAAGTGAGTTGAGGAGGTTTTATTTTGGCATCAACATCATACTCAGGTTAGGTTGTTCTTCTGTCAGATAGGACTAGGAGGGGAAATCTAATCTGCCCTTTTCCTAACTGACAAGAGAGAGACTGGAGTTTGCAGCAGGCTGATTGTCAAATGCAGCTGGGGCCAGTTAAGATTTGTGCTGGTTACAGAGGAAACGTTTGAATAAAACGTTCAGTATCACAAAAAATCTAGTTGCATTTTCGCTACTCCATAACAAACCAATAATGTACATTATTGGGACCATAATGAAATGTGGAGACATAGCTAAAACTCTGATTCTGAAGACAGGACACAGGCTAGAGGAGTCCAAAGAGCATAGCTGAAAGAAAGAGACAAGTGTATTGATCAGTTTGAATGTGCTTTGTTTTACCTCCTACTGGCATCCCAGTGGCAAGCTTTACTCACCTCCAATTTTAGCGTTGTAGGCCACACCCACGCCACACACTCCATTGTTGGCTGCAGCTGCAACCTCTCCTGCACAGCGAGTGCCGT
Organism: Centroberyx gerrardi; assembly: GCF_048128805.1. Classification (NCBI taxonomy): domain Eukaryota; kingdom Metazoa; phylum Chordata; class Actinopteri; order Beryciformes; family Berycidae; genus Centroberyx; species Centroberyx gerrardi. The sequence goes on from NC_136000.1 coordinate 19,615,773, forward strand.
GCCTGGAAGGAGAGAAGAAGAGTGAGCAAGAGAGAGAGGCCATGAAAGGACAGTAATGAAACAGAGGAGAAAGATTAAAGCTCAATATTGACTGTAAAATGAACAAATCCTGTCATTGTATATGGCGCAGTAACCACCTGAATGTTGCTGGGCTCTTAAAAAATAGATTCCCGAAATGTGGCTAAAAATACACCACACTCACAAGAGAAACATAAAACCACGGGTTCTTTTGAAACTGCTGCAGACTCATGGGTGTTGGAGAATTAACAGTGAGTGCCAGAAGGCCCGATGTGCCCTCTATATTATAGGGCTATTCATCTGAAAAGCCTCAGAATTCAAGGATTAGTTAGCATAACAACACAAAGAAGAACGACCTTCATGGCGAACATGACAAGCAATTAGAAGCATGGAAGACACACTAGATAATATTCGCTTTCCCCCACGGTATCGTGAGCATCAAGAGGCAAATTCAGGCCAGTCAGTCAGGTGAAAGACACTTCACTCCTCTCCTCTGTATCAAACTTCATTGAGGTTGACAGCACTTGAGAGAATAATTTTCTACAAATCATGTCTATTTTTCATGCAGCAATATTTGCATAATGAAAGGATGTGAATGTTCTTTTATTATGAACATTTAATCTCAACGATAAATCTAAAGAACTACTTCGTCTACCCTTCCTTTGACTACTCATGTCAACATCTGAGGTAGATCTCCTTTGAATTTTTTTTTGGAATGCATATCACTGGAAATGCATATCTTGTCTTCGAAATTTAGCACTTTTTGGTCACAATTCCCCACCCCGTCTGACATGCATTATGGCTGATAGCTGCACTTTTACAATGTGATTTGAAATTGTTTTTAGGTACCTAGTTGTAGCTTGCAAACCCACATATGCTCTGTGGCTTCTTTAATATCAAGGCATTTCTGCTTCAAAAACAGTCGAGACATGAAAAATGGAAGGCAGAGCGGGGATGACGTGTAATTCCAAGCACCGTCATTTCCCAACCTCCTGATGCGAGCGGATGCCCAGACAGACAGTATTCTTAAATAGAGTACACAAGATCTGTGTTTTTACAGATACTGTAGTTTGAAAGCAAAACAACAAAAGAGCAGAGCTAAATCTTGATGTTGCAAAAGCCTTATCTTTTAGGCCCAATGTAGAATTCTTTCATAAGCCTTGTGGGAAAAGGCAGTTTTTAAGCAAAAAGATAATTATCTTGTCTCCCATCACACTTATCTGATATTAACAAGCCACAGAGAGGTGAACACAGGCTCTTCCAATCAAAGATTACTAATGTTGTCTCCCATCACACGTATCTGATATTAACAAGCCACAGTAAAGTGGATACAGACTCTTCCAATCAAAAATGACTGAAGTAAAACTTGAAAGGACAAAGACCTGTCTAAAACCGACTTCACCTTGACAGTCACTGGCTGAAGGCCATCCAGATTAAATATGAGATGTTATTGATGTACATGAATTATTCACCTAGTCCTTCATCAATACTTATGAGCAGTATTGAGTTTCAGACACAGACAGGTGCCCCAACAATAACTAACCCCTGTAGAGTGTTGTTTGGATATCGAATACACCAACACTGCACAAACCAATACCACCCCCATCCCAAAAGGCACGCTTTAATAACTAGAGAACTGACTTCATAAAAGACAGTGAAAAATCTAAATTGAAACCTTTAAAGCTTTGGCTCACTTCAGGCAAAAAACTGATCACCATTAATGAAATGGCTTTAATCTGTTCCACTGCCTTTTGGTGTTGGAGCGATGTGACCAGAATGCGAACGGATGGAACAGAACGAGCATTTGGCATTTACCATAGGTCATTAAGATTGTTTCCTGATTACAGTGCAGATATCTGATTAGGAAGTGCAGAGTTTCATACCCTTGTCTGGGGCGTGCTGTGCGAACGTTATCAGAACAACAACTAATTACATACACGTTATTGTTTTGGAAGAACCAGAAATTACACACTTCCTTGTTTAATCTCCCCACCTCCTTGATGATGAGGCAGAGGACAAAGTCATTTCACAGGGTCAGAGCACGGCAGCGTCTCCAGCTGGGATTCTGATTAGGCTCTAGGTAGCTCTGTGATACATTACCCACACACTAATTTTCAATATTGTTCACTGTCTTAACAAATTTCAACTGAGAAGATCACTGTTGCTTTCTTCTGAATTTGTGGGAAATCAGTTGTTTTGCTATAGAGAACAATACAAGCTCAGGTTTCACACTGACCAACACCAAGAGACAAAAGCAGGATGGTGGTTGTTAAATGACGCTTCCTAACAAGTCATTTATTACATGACCTTGGCTGTCACTAAGTGCAGGCATTAGAGTGATTTTTAAACAAGTGATGAACTGGTCTGACAAGGCTTATTTTTCACTGACTGATATGCCCTTACACAAGGATCTTGTCATAACATATGGCAGGATGTAATATATCACACAACCTATTAAATTGTTATCAGTGCAATCAAGAGGTTAAATGACATTGTTGCACTGCCAACTAGTTTATTTCAAAATGCATTTATAGTAGCAGTCAATAGTGACTTGATAGCAACCTGAAGTACAATAAATATACTGCATTTACATACTTCTGTCCACCTGCCAAACATAAAAATCATAAAAACTATAATAGGTGAAGAGAGTAATCCTGTACTATAATTTATTATCAGAATCAGATCCACTTTTGAAGAAATACAAGAAGCTTATCCAGTGTTTCTTCTGTAATTTCACCTAGCAGTGGTGCTTGGGGGTTATTTTTATTGCACATCCATCCCAATTTTGACACTCAGAGCTCTACTGCAGGTTGCATTTCTTAAGCCATATTTCTTAGAATACTTTATCATAATAAACAGAACATTAGGACTGTACTTGTTTATGCTTTACAGGGAAATTTAGTTAAATTATGATGCAATTTTCATTCCACATTTTCTCTAGGAGTGTTGTTCATTTTCTTGCTGTGGTGGCACACCACTGCCGAGCGAATACAGAGAAACACTTATCTCACACAGTAACACATTCTTTAATCGTCCTTCAATAGACAGACAGGAAAGCCTGGAACTGTCCACTCTGGCCAAAAACCCAGATACACAGCGCAGTGGCCAGGCAGCAGGCTTGGCCCACAGCTCTACTTGCATTCCTGGCAAGCAGCAAGCTCATTGTTCCATCCATAGCATCTTAAAATGGCCTTTGTGCTGCAGACGGCAAATATCCTTAGACCACAGAGCTGTGGCCACAGATGTGGTGCCAGGGAGGGGATCCAGCAAGGATGGGCAGACTGAACACAGAGCCAGAGGCTTGGGAAGCCATTTTCACATGATTAAATGTCTGATGCTGGAGGCTAGCCATTTACAGAGAGGCCATACACACAGACCAACAAACAGCTGTTTTGATTACTCTGTGCATGTGGGTGTGTGCGTGTGGCTGTGTGTGTGTGTGAGTGATTGGACTGGATTGGTTTCAGTTCAAATGGCCAGACAGCTTAATGTGTGCAGAGGGGATCAGACGTGCCAGAGCAGACAAAAGGGTTTACGATGAGGCCACATTTTTATCTGTCAAACGTCCATGAAATGAAATGATTTCCGAGACACTTTACTGGATGTCTCCATTCTATGCCCATTTAAAATAGATTTGGAAATGTGTGAGAGGACAGAATGACAAGTGAGGCCATGGAGAAGTGTGTTTCAAAGACAGGGGAAAGTAAAAGTTGGTGCAACAGACCTGGAAAAACAACAAAACACTTAAAGAGTAGTGCAGTCTTATCTCTGGTAAAGGCATTTAATTGAACAATTAGTATGTGTGAGCTGGAAGACGGCAGTGACTAAACGCTGTGTCCAAGTCACCTCCATGTACCTGTTAGCCTCTGTGTTAAAGGTGTGAGAAATCCAATTATAGGTTTGCTTAATACTGAATATAGACCCAATTCAACAGGTTAGACAGAGGCTGTGGAGAAAAGACCCAACAAAGCTTAGATAAAGACTGCTGAACTAAAGGCGCTCCATTCACACAGCCAATGTGACCCCTTTATCTTATCAGGAGCAGCAAGGGGGACGGAGCAAGGTAATGCTTTTATCTCTCTGCTTGAGGACAAGGCACCATATTCTGGTTAACCTTGCCCTGCCATTTACTGGGGACTGTAGAGATGTCATCCAGTGCCGTCTCTCTGCACATGATGCAGTGTAACATGTACACATGCATGCACACACACACACACACACACACACACACACACACACTCTCTAATTATATCCTTATGGAACCGTGTAAATGAACCCTGACCTAAGCCTGGAAACTAAAACAAACCCCCTAAATGCCAAACCTTAGCTCACTCATTATAACCCATCCCTTAATTAACTCTATACCCTACCCCACCCTAGCAGTTTTTCCTTTGTCTGTTTCCACCTAAAGACACCTTGGGAGGTGGTAGTGGGCAGTGCAAGCCAGTCTTAAAAGTTGACATTATATTGAAGTAGGCTAAGCGCTGCATGGTGGATTAGGTCTATGATGAATGAGTAGTGGACCCAAGTGAAAAAGTCTCAAGTCATGTTCTATATTAGCTGGTGAGCAAGGAAACTAGCAAAGATTGGAATGCATCTTGACGTGACGTTCTTTCCCACGCAGAGCTAGAAAGACAAAAAGGCATTGAAGCTTGGGGAATTTATGTTCTCAGATGAATAGATGAACACAATCACACAGTCAAAAGTAATGCGAGAGAGTGTGTATGTTCAAATATATATCACCGAGTGTGACTGATGTCTAACCCATGTTTGGCTGAATTGTAGGATCTGTCTCTTGGCATAGCGCTGTGGGTTTATATCTGTTTTAGGGGGAGTGAATGGGGCTGAATCCTTGGAGCTGCTAAAAGGATTAGGTTATTTTCCGCTCAGCTTAGCTGTGGCCTGAGGCTGGCCTGTTCAAATGGTTACTCTGGATTGTGAAGTGGAGATCTGTGTGGCCAACCAGGAAGCCGGTCTCTCTCCATCCTTGGGAAGACAAAGATCAGACGGGTTTGTTCCAAATTTGAGATCTTATGGCTTTGGGTTTGAGAAAACCACATTAATTCATGTTCTATACCTGCTTATTGCTATTCAGGGTCAGGGGGGCTGGAGCCTATACAGGTCGCCAGTACATCACAGATAGAGACACAATCACTCACATTCATACCTATGGGCAATTTAGAGTCTCCAATCCACCTGACTTGCATGTCTTGTGGGAGGAATTTCAAGTGAACATGGGGAGAACACAAAACTCTCCAGAGAAAACACCAGGGCCAGAAATCAAACCTGGGTCCTTCTTTCTGTGAGGCGACAGTGCTAACCACTGTGCCACCACGCTGCCTCCAAATAAAATTTATCATCCGCTTTATGCCTACGCAGCACAGCAGCCAAGTTAAATGACACTAACTTATCAATGCATTCAATGGGCTTTTTGTGGTCAAAATGGCCGCAGCCAAATGATTAGGTGTCTGAAAGGACATAAATGAAACAAATGAGATCCGCAATAACTCAACGAGGGTTACTGGAAACAGATAAGATAAAGCCTGCCAGACAATAAAAGAGGTTTAAGGTGTTTCAAATGGCTTAAAAGCAATCAAGGCAACTTAATGAGAAAAACACATTAGATCACTTACAATGTCTCACTTCAACTGGAGTACCTCCGCACACTGCTGACACACCTGCTTTAACATCCCATTCATCAGTCTCTAGACAGCTGAGTGGGCTAATGCTGATGGACTCCAGGTGATCAGTGATGTCTGGTAAATTGGGGCTTGGACTGCCATCTCCACTCAGCATGGCCTAGGCCTTAAAGTTGGCTAGAAAACAGCAGCCTTCAATCACATGGTCCTCTTGCTTGGTATAAAGTGTATTAATGATACAAACGCAGATAGGAAGCAAGAGGAATCAGGTCTGAGGGTGAGCGGCCCTGCGTCTGTCTGTTCGTCTCCCGCCTTCCAGCCGTCTGGGAAATTAACAGGTGGTCGACGGCAGAATAAACAGGACGAGGAGAAGCAGACATTAGGCAGGCCTGATGAAGGGCGGCAGCTTTGTAGACTATAATTGTTAAAGTTCAAAGTAAACAGCGGAGGGCATTCTTTTACGTTATATGATGGCCAGAGAAATTAAAGAACATCTTTTTTGTGTGCAGTTTCATTCCTTTTCTCCTGTTCTTTCTCCATTCCCCCAAAAACAAACAGTCCACTCTAGAGACTGCGATTACTTCTGTCAAACTGTTAGGTGCTGGCAAATAAAGTCTAATAATGAGGCCTCCGCATCCAATTACCCTTTTTACTAGAGTTACCTTCTGCCAGAGTTCAGAATAAAAGTGCTTCATAATAATCTTTTCTAATTTTCTAATTAAAAATGTCTTTTACTCCTTAAATAATTTCTCTCACAAGCCACTTGTCTGTCAGTGTCTGGCCAAGGATACAGTGCCTCCTGCAACACTGACTGTTGTGCTTCCATTGCAGTCTCTTTTCACAGCCAAGGAACTCTTGTTTTGTCAGAGTCGTCCTTTGGTTCTTTATGACCAGCCTGACCAAGGTCCTTCATGCCTCAGTTTGATCGGACAACAAGCTCTAGGAAGAGTGTGGGTAGTTCTATGTGTTTTATATTTCCTAATGATGGAGCTGAGTTTGTGAACGCCCACCACTTTATAAATTCTCTTACACCCTTCCTCAGATCTTTGCCTGCTCACAATTCTCTCTGAATTCTAAGGACAGCCCCTTTGACTTCATGGTGGTTTCTGCTCTGACATGCATGGTTATCTGTGGGACCCTACATCGACATTAGGGATGTTCCTGATTACCGCATTCAGCAAAGCATGAATAATGCGCTTGACACAAACATTTGTTCCTCCCGAATTACTTCAAGATTATTCGGATGTTTTAATGGTATGCCTACCGTTGTGGAGACACAGTTGAACACATTCGACTGAAAATAACTTGACTGGCTTTGCGCACTGAACTCAGAAGGGAAGGGGTGGAGTTCCTGCCTGCTTCACACACACCTCATTGAGCAATTTTTCGTTGATTAGCCGCTTAAAAGATGTCTAAATGGTTTGTAGCTGTCCAGGCTAAAAGTGGGCTATATATGGTTTAAAAGTTAAAGTTTCCACTTCTGATCTCTAGATTTTTTTCTCCAGTTCATAAATGTTCAGTGTCCCATATCAGTTTATAAATAACTGCTTAGCGTCACCCTAGGCCGTGGTTGGTTAAATACAGCTTTAAAAAGCAAACTATCTGTTTTAATACTTCTTATTACTGACAGGTCACTGTAAAAGTTTAATGCTTTAATATCTCAACAATAGCAACAATGGTAATGATTACAATGAGAAAGAAAACCTAGGAATTTGTAATGTTTCAAAATAAACCACACTCACTTCCAGATTTATCCGAATACAACTACAAATACAAATAATTTGGTTTGTTGAACAAATTCAGATACAAATAAAAATAATAGCATCACCACACACCACTAATAGACATATTGTATGTGTTTTGTTCTAAATTAGAGGTCTCAAACTGTTTGCCATGGAGGGCCGAGAGTATGCAGGTTGGCGCTCCAACCAAAGCCTACAGCAGGTGATCTCACTGATTAGTTCCTCCTCTCTGGTTGAAGTTGTGGTAATCAGTGAAATCACCTGGTGCAGTCTTTGGTTGCACACTCTGCACAACATGGGGAACTATCCTCTGCCTCACAGGAAGATGCATTTTATGTTATTAGAAGCAGTAACAGCAGTTTGTTTGGAATAAATAGAGGAACGTAGCAAGATAGTGACCCATGATGGTAGCCATAGAGCCAGGCATAGCAAGATAATGAAGCACAACTGTGATGCTAGTTGTCCTGGCGCCACAGTAGCAAGATAGTGATCCATGACGATAGCCATAGAGTCAGGGTCAGTAGCAATTAGAGCTCGGGCATTCTATGCTGCTTGCAAAAAAGACAAGAATCTCGTGGATTATCGGTTTAACTCCATTTGCAGTGTCACTTTAATAAAAATCTGTAAATAAAAAAATCTGCTTTGACAATATGGGTTATTGTGCATAGATTATTGACAATGTATTCATGTATCACCACAAAATGTGGGAAAAGTCAAGGGGGTTGAATACTTTTTGAAGGCAGGTAGGTTACACTACATGCCAATCACTTGTGGAGGTGTTTAGACAGATACAGATTCTGCTGCTTTGCTGGCGGAAATAGAACCAGGCTGTGGACAGGAGGTGTCACAGAAGCTGATGACAGTCCTGCTAACTTCCTCTCTGGCCCCACCCTCTACAGCCACATCACACTGTCTTCACAATGGAGGAGAAGGGGAAGGACAGAAAAAAACCCCGGAAGGATTACCTGCTTGGCTGAAACCAAGCTCCAACTGAGCCTGAACCCCCTCCAACAATATCTACCAATCCTGCCAACTCAAGAGTACAAAGCATCTCTGTGGAACAACTCTTGGATGCGAATTCAAAAATCAGCCTTGCGTGTCACCAATACAAATGAACTGGCCTTCACAGCTAGGGGAATACCCGCCCCTGACTCGCGCTTTTTTCTCCTATGAATATATTCATATAATCTTATTGTGGAGGGGTGGTGAGCATTACTCAGTGTCTGTCCGCATTACTCAGTGGTGATTTACAGAACTCATGGGGTATCATTTCTCCACAGGTCACTCCAAACACCCACAGCTCGATGCTGTTGACAAAGAGACACACCCTTGCTTCTCATTTCATACCCATAAATTGATCCCGTCCAGAATAATTGCCTTGGCAATACCAATGAAATGGGTGTGCAGAGTGTGTGTTGTGTGCACAAGTGTGTCTTTATTATGTGTTCTGCATGTGTGTCTCTTTCTGAGGTAGTAGTATGCAGCAGTCCAGGAGCTGAAGTGAACCAGAGGCAGGGAGTAATCCTCTCCAGTGCTGCTTTGTTCCATCAGCAGGACTGAGTGGGATCTACTTTAAACTGACAGAAAGGTCTGGGGTCGCTGAGCACGGCTGCTCGAGCTGCTGGCAAGGACAAGAAACAAGGCATCTGCTCAAAACCTTGGTGATGCAAACCTCTTTTTAAATAAATAAATAACTAGATAAATAAATTATATTTCAGAGGGGAATAGAAGAGAAAAAAAATGAATGATATGTGTACAACAGAAGTGGCTTAAAAAGACGGAGAATGTGAAAGTTTAAACCAGAACAATTGCGCGGAAAAGATTTCTTTTCCGTGCAATAGTTTCTACAGTCTCATGAAAGGCTGTTAAGCTCATTCGGTTTCTCCCTCTGACCAACTGCACAAGGCTGTTGAGACTTGAAACAAAACTAAAGGAGAAAAACAAAACAACAAACAACAAAAAGACTTAGTGGCAGTTGTCCCAGAAACGGGAGAGATTTGAGACAAATCCTGCTGCGCATTTCAGAGGCGGGATGCTGCTTCTCATCTGCTGCAGGGGGATTGGGCTAAGGCAGAGGACCGGAGCATTAGGAGGAAGGGAGAGAGGGAGGGGAGGAAGGTTTAGGATTCACCCTAGCTACAGCTTTAGTGTTCCATCATTAAATTGGGACGAGCGCGTTTTAATGCGATCACCAAAGACTAGAAGGGAAGAGCTTGAAGTAGTGAGGGCAAGTAAACAAGTATTGTATTAGCAACAAATAAGTGCCGAAGTGGCTCCGGGGTTTTAGGGGCTGGACCTTGAAATGCAGCTACAGCAGCTTGGCTGATGTACTGAAGCAAGGAGAAAAGCTCTCTCAAAAAGGGAGCAGTCTTTTGAGACTTTGCAGTATGACTGCACCAGTGCTTTTCCAACTTAATATAATTGGTTTTTAAATGCAAATGCTACTCAGCCAGTAGTGGACCAAAAGCCTACTGGACTTGGTGCTTTCTCACTAGTTTCAGTCCCTGTCAACTAACCTCATAGGGAGCTAATAATGATGCTGTGCAGAGTCAAAGATCTGTGGGACGTACAGAGATGATGCTAGGGAATAAAGGCAAATATGTATGGACAACAGACGCATGATGAGCATAACAAAAAAAAGAAAAGAAAAAAAAAGAAAAAAAAAGCCAAGACCAAATTATTTTTCAGTTTATGGATTTGCTGGCCCGCACTCACACTGAAATTAATCATGTCCGCAGCAGTTTGTCAAAGTTCCATAAAGTTTGAAAGCTCATTTTGTAGCAATTAAGATCCATTCCTAGCCATGCTGCTGCCAGATTGCTGCACTTCCAGCCAAATTACCTGTTCTCATTGCGCTGTGTGTATCGTGGTTGGGGGTCAGCATCGCCATCGTTGACATCATAGCTGGCTTCGGGGTCCTGGGAGAGAAGTGACAAAGGGTAATACACCAATTTTATTCTTTCATCTTTCTCTCCATGCTCTTGTTACTAAGTCATCCTCACCCAGCTTTTCCTGTGACGTTTTTTGAATCTAATACATTTAAAGGATAAGATAAGATAGCACTTTATAGGTACTTTTTAGGTATGGGCTACTTCAAAATAGTGAGCTTTTCAGTCCCTGATTTGTATTCTTCGACTTACATAATTGCTGATGAGATCAGGATGGTCTTTCTCAATGCCATCATCCAGGATAGTCACCACCACACCTCTCCCTGTGTAGCCTTGAGCCCAGGCCGCTTTGGTATCCAGGTCCTGATGGGTTGGGTTGGACTGGAGGAAAACCAAAGAAGGCTTTTGTTCAGCTGTCATCATGCTGTGACTGGCAAACACGCTTTGTCAAATACTTAATGGGCAAAACAACAGAACAGGTCTATCAGTATCAGTACATCTTACATCACCTTTCTGATGCATGCAAGGTCTTTTACTTACTGCAATATAAAGAGGAACGGCTCCAAGATAAATACACATACAAAAAAAACACCTAAACACTTAAAACAAATTCATAAAGAAAGGTACAACATAAAGAAAGGTCATGGGCAGTGCATGAAGAATTAAAACCTCATTCTAATGCGTCACCTAGAGGCGGTGGATGTTTGCCTCTTAAGCAAGACTGAACTGCCAAGTCTGAGCATCCTGCTAGTTCGCTGTCAGAAAAAGACAGACAAGCTGCTGGAGGTCAGAGATCTCGGTGAGAGCATTCGCCTCGCTCACACAGGGAATAACAGTTACTCTGCAAACAGTGAGAGGAGGGGGAGAGAGAAGAATATGAGACGGAGGGTAAAGAGTGATTCGGATGAATAACGAAAGAGAAGTGCTGTGAGAAGTAGGGAGAGGAGAGAGTGCTGGAGGTGAAAGAGATGTTTCATAAGGACAAAGTTACAAAAAATTACAGAGAAAAAGAGAGAGATGGAGAGATGGAAAGGAGGGAAAAGCTACTCCAAGGCCCCAGTCCACCTCTTCCGCTCCCTCCTCCTCAGTTTCCGACTGATTCTTCTCCACAGGGCAGAGCTCCTGCCGCTGCACTGCTGTGTGATGCCAGGGTGGTTAGCTAAGGAGCTTAAATTCCTGGATGTGGGCTTTGTGCTGGCACTGACACCATTCCTATACACAGTTTAAATAATGGTTCACTACAGACCGACGCGGCCCAGGTCTACACTCAGTCGTATCCAGACAAACCAACACAAAAGGACAGTTTATCACGACTAGTTTGCTCCTGCTTGCATCCTCTCTTTGATTCTGACCTTTAGATGAGTTATCCAAATAGTCTGGTTGTACTATCAAAACAAAGCATCAGCGGCATATTCCTTCAGCTAAACCATCTTTGTTTGGTTTTCAAGTCAGAGTTGTGTGGAATACGGTAAATAGCAGAAAGGGTTTAAGGCCTCAGGCGATTAGAGGTCTAATGCTGAATGGCAGAGGTGGTTTCACAGCTCCCATTCACTGGTGATTTATGTCTGGGATAGTCAATGTTGTCATTAATCCATTTGCAGCGACAGAGGCTTAGTGCATACAAAAGGAGAAGGGGGAGATTAGGGCAAATTGAAGCATCCCTGAGAAAGGCTGCGAAAGGAGAAACGGACATAGTGCCATTGTCATTTGCGTTGCGATGTTCCACAGGTGATATAGTTTAGTAGTGTCATGACATTTAATTTTATATTCATCCCGGTGTTTCTTAGCTTGCATCACACCGTTGAGTCAGAGTAGGAAACGTTGTGTTGGTGGTGTTATGAGAAGACACAGGACTGATGTAACTAAGACCTACAGGGCTAGTCCAAAAGACAGCAATTCAATTTATGCTTATCTGGCTGACCATAAGGGAATTAATAATTGCTGCCAGTGTGATATTGAACACAGCTCTAAATCAGGTATCCTCACAGGCCTCTGTATTGCTGAAAGTATTGAGTGCAGTCCTGCTCTGGCTTAGCTGGATAAGGGGGTGTTTGAGGTTTAATCAGAAATAATGGCATAGCAAAAAGATTTAAAAATGTTCAGGTCAAGACTGTGCTATTGACCAAACTGAATGTAGAGAAGAACCTTATCTATTTGTACCTTCAAAATCTAAAGTGGCTGAACTTAATGAATGGAATATGAAGAGATCAAAAATCATAATCTCTTCTATTAAATGTGTGCAGTTGAATTTCCTTGTTGATAAATGCAACAAACATGTAGCATTCATACAGTGAAAAGCTGCAAATTAGACTATGTTTGCCATTTTGGAATGAATTGGCTATATATTTGACATTTTTTGAGTATATATATGAGGCTGGTAACACATAATTTCAGGAAAAATCTAAACTCTGTCAATTACCATATAGCTATAACATATAGCCACAATAACTGATTAACGAGGATGAAGCTATGAGTATGAGAGACCATTACCCACCAGGTACCATTGCTTGGGGAAATCAGGGTCCGATGGCTCTTCATAGACATCCCTCTTCTTCCTTTTTCTTACCACCTGCTGCTCTGCCCACTGCACCTGGAGTGAACAACATGCGCGCACCGACACACACACACAAAAAGTCACAGTTTACTTGCAGTTTATCCCCCGACATGTTATTACGATGTTCTAATTTCAGAGTTTGTTGCGATGTCCCGCAGACTGTAGATGTGGAGAAACAGGGCCCCAGCTGTGTTAAAAAAGTAATAACCAGAAAGAGAGGGAGAGATGTGAAGCAAATCAAATTTATTTGATTCCCGAGATGCAGGGGGAGAATGGGTACCATGCAGTTGTAGGCTTTAAAGTGCTGGAGGCTTCTGGACTATGCACAGCTCAGTGGGTGTGGGTGGTATACCAATATGACAGTAAATGCCAATATCACATACTGTAAATGTCATGTCAATGTTATAATACAGTTTTGTTCCTGAAGCTGCCAAAAATAATCCCAAACATCCTTGTCAATAGTCTACACAAAGTAGCTAATCATTTAATATCTGTCCACTTGCCAGTTAAAATGACTCATCCACTAAGCATTCCTCTGTTCAGATTTCATACACATTTGACATGCTTTGACACCCTTTTTGCCCTGTGAGCATGACTGACAGTTGTGAGAATCATTCAACACACAGACAAACACAAATGCACACTATGCTTTTTCCAATGAAACCATAGGCACCTATTCTTGATCAATTGTAAACTAAAGAGTAACACATTTCGAAATGTTATTTGAAAGATAGCTAATGTGCGGTGCAGCAACTAATAGAGCGTATTTACAAAGATGGATGTTAAATTATGGTAGAGCCACTTATCTTTTCTAACAGTGAGCTAAGATTAAGCACATGCTGTTGTGCATTATTATTGTCAGTGATGAATGCTTCCTTTGCCGAATTTTCACTGCAGGTGACAAAAGCTTAGACTGGTTCCACTTTTGTGCTGCTGCAAGAACACTAAAGTGAAGTACATCTAAATGCCTACATTTCCTTTACAATGCCTAGCAGATTGTGAAAGTATAATTTTATAGTTAACAATATTCTAGCCCTTTGAAATGGGTTTTTCCTTTTTTGCTGATTTCCTCGTTGCTGTCAGAGTTGTTTCTAATAGCGGGGCAGTTTCTCTGCTTGCTTGATTTCATGATTACATGCTCTCAAAGCCTGTGATTCTGTATGAAAATGTGTTCAATACAGCTGTAAAGAGTGGTGTAGGTGCTAGCCTAGTTCAAGACCTTGGGCCCCATCTTACACCCGGCACAAAGCGGCGCAAAGCGGCGCAAAGCGGCGCAAAGCGGCGCAAAGCGGCGCAAAGCGGCGCAAAGTGCAGCGCAAGTGTCATTGCTAGTTTCCGACCGACGCAGTTGTCATTTTCACGCCCAGCGCCCACGTTGTTTAAATAGCAAATGTACTTGTGCACATCTGTGTGCCCATGGGCGTGTTGGTCTTAAAATGAGGTGTGGTCAGGCGCATTGTTGGCGCATTGCTATCTTGAGGCAGCGGAAAGCGATTGCGCCATTGACCAACAAAAACCTGGTCTAAAGTCAATGGCGCAGTATTTTCCTGCTATTTAAAGGGCGCATTAATCAGATAGTAAGATGCGCCTATATCTGTTGTGTTATACAAACTCAAAAACTAATAATAATATGATGCTCATTGTTATTGCCACACAATGACCCACAGCATCAATCAGTTCTCTCTCTCTCTCTCTCTCTCTCAAACACACACACACACAACATTACCATGCAAAATAGAAAAATAGGATCATCTACTATGAAAATTTGCACTTTACTTCGTTCCTGACATGTGTTTTGTTGCCAAATTGCCATATGCTTTCACCATTACGCAATGCCAAATGCCAAAAACTACGTGTCCCTCTCACCATTACGCAATGCCAAATGCCAAAAACTACGTGTCCCTCTCACCATTACGCAATGCCAAATGCCAAAAACTACGTGTCCCTCTCACCATTACGCAATGCCAAATGCCAAAAACTACGTGTCCCTCTCACCATTACGCAATGCCAAATGCCAAAAACTACGTGTCCCTCTCACCATTACGCAATGCCAAATGCGCAACGTGCATGTCCCGTTAACCATCATCACACATTGCCAACTGCTAAACACGCAACCTACAACCAAGAAAAATAACACAGTAAATATGTAAAAAGCACAGCCCAGCAAAAAGTCATGAAAATAAAATGCAAAAGCATCTTACCTTCACCCGACGCACAACATAGGCCTACCCGACGCACACACACATCGCCCTTGATTGGTCAATAGCCTACATACATATTTTATGTACCCTATAGAAACATAGCGCTGTTAATTCAGAACCGACAGACAGTTACCGACAGTTGGCACAGTATCTTCCTGACCCAGGTATCGTAAATGTGCCTTTTGTTTTTGGAAAGAGTGAACGTAACCACGCACTCAACATTTCACATTAATTCGATGTGAATAAAAAACGCATAGACAAGTTCTGTATTCTTGTTTTTTGACTCGGGGGATCAGACAGTGTGAGACCGCGGTGAAGAGGAGGCTGTAGAGGACGCTGCGCCTGGCACCGGCATCTCCAATGCGCCCCGTGCGTCATAACGCATCAGTATTTATTACCTTGAGACATCCAGTCCAAATGCCCAAAACACCTTGAATTTGTCAGATTTAATTGTGACAAACTGGGTCTAAAAGACTGTAATGCACTTAGGCTACTTGAGACTAATTCACACCATGTCAGCCTATAGATGCTTTTTGGACGTTCGTTTCTCCAACTTGCCGAATCCGCCATTTAAATAGCAATGCGCCAAGGTGCAAGCGCACCTGGCTTTTAAAGGGAATGGGAGATGACACTCTGATTGGTTTAATTCATGTTACGCCCATAACACACCTATGATTAATTAAGAGACTAAGTACAACCCCTCTGTGCCGTGCGCCTTACTTTGTGCCCAGATTATGCGCCATTTAACTAGCAAAAGTGGATTTGGACACGCCCTAAATGCACTTACGCCATGCGCTTTAGACCATGCGCTATGGATCATTTAAATAGGGCCCCTTGCCTTAGAGACTGAAGCTATTAACCTCGTTCAAGTGATCCTAGACTAATAAATTATCATTTAGCTCATTTCATTACATGCATAACCTCAAATGACTGACCTCATTGTACTGCAGCCCACTGCTCACCATGAGATTATCACAGCAAATCTACAAGTGATATACTGTGCGGATCTAGATACCGCCGTCTAATGAATGATGCATTTTAATTTATATAGTCAATCTATGCCAATGGTCAAACAATAGCATATTCATTTCAAAGCTGAATTTGATAATAAAAATGACATTCAATACGACGTAATCTAAACTTTACAAAGGTTTGATTGATTATGGAAAATATATGGAATATTGTGTGCATGTGTGTGGAAAGTATTGGGATGCAACATTTCAGACAGATCGGCCACTGTTCATGGCTGAGAGCACAGGGCCCAACCCCAACGTGCCTGAACACCAAGTGACTGACGGCGGGCTAATTAGAACAGATAAATAACTACCACCCTGAGGTCTGGGACACGGACAGACAGCAAACATACATAACCGCACAAACAAGCAAACATGGGAAAACAAGGAGAGACTTAGGAGTCTGCGCACGACCTGGGTCTATAATTGTCTCTAGCTATAAACTATTTGTTACATCTTTCGCACCGGGTCCTGAGGGTTTTCCTGCTCGGAGACTAGGGAGAGGCAGCTCTGGACTTGTTTCTAATGCAGAAAGGCTGGTAGAGAGGCAGCCTCTGTTCAGATCCAAATCGCCCTATCTCCACAGTTTATGGAGAGGGGAGATACATAAACCATAAGGCCTCTGTGCCTGAAGATACAGTGGACTGTTGTAGCCGCAGACTAACTCTGCAGCGAGGGAGAGAGACAAAGAGAGAAAGAGAGAGAGAGAGATAGATAGAGAAAGAGAGAGAGAGAGAGAGATGTGGGAAAAGTCTGTCCAAAATATAGCAAGTGCATGCAGTAAGCAGTAAACACTGAGGTTTGTTGAAAACCAACAGCAACCACCCCAAAACAAATCGATTCTTCCCCTCACGGAGAAAGTGAGGAGGGGATGACAAACAACCCCTCGTAAGCATAATGGTGAAAGCTTATGCAGCTGCCAATGTCATCTTTCCACCGTGTGATTATTCAAAGGGGACGCTGATAGGCAGCATGTTAGCACCACAGAGCTGAGGAAAGAAGACAATGGAAGTAATGTGAGAGACAGCAGCTGGATTACAGAGTGGAAATACTGAAACAAGCTTAAAGCTTAGCATAGACTAATCCAAATCCAGCCATTATGTTTTCATTGCCTTTTAAAACAGTTTTCTATGAACCAGGTGAAGCAGAACCTACTTTTTTCAAGAGCCAGATGCTCTCTCACACACAAATACACATTTGAATACACACAAACAAACAAACAAAGAAACACACTCTCTTATCCTGTGGTGTTTTTTGGCAGCCTAGGTTGCTCTATGATGCCTGTGGTCTTGCTTTGCCTGAGGCTCGGTCTGTTAGTGTGTGTGGGGGAGTTAAGGCTGCCCAGGACAAGCTGTTGTTCCTCAGCCAGAAACCTGATGCCCTGAATAGCTGGGGGTTCAAGTGTGTTATTAACTTGAACTATTGACCTCTGGACTGAGAAGGACCTGTGAGATGGAATCTGTTCTGTCAAAACTGTCTTTATGTTAGATATAGTCTTCATCTCACTGCCTATGCTGTTCGGGCTTCAATGAATGATGAAATTGTACTTTTGCTTTGCCTTCTCCCTTCATAGCCATGTATTTTAAATAAGTGACTAGATGGTATATATTGCATATATGTACATATATATAGGCAATAGGCAATCTAGTCACACAGTAAAACCCAGCTTCATCTTCCAGATTGATTTTGTTCACTGCCGGCTTCTGATCAAGAGGATATCAACTTTGCTTGAGCTGTTTCTGATTAGGCCTATAGTGTCTCCTACAGTTCATTCTGCACTCTGTCCCTCACCAATACCATGGCATATAAATCTAAAATCTAGTACTGTGCATCATCAAATCCTCCTCAATAAGACTGACCAAAGCCCTGGCTCAGTCACCGCCCACATCCGATACTGCATCTCATCTCGGTATCTTGTTGATCTTGGAGATCATAAAGCAAGTTTTATAGCTGTTCGACTGCCACAGTGGACTCCGAGCCCCCAGGTACACACCTCCGAACCCGCAGGCTCCCACAGCCTTGTTAACGTCCATTTAGCCTGACCCCTGACATCACCGGCCCCAGTGAATGTCACCATCTTTCACTAATGATGTCCTGGGGCCTGGCGCCTGTCAGACCACATCAGTCTACTCCTCAGCCAGCTGGACCTGGGCACAGGAGAAGACCTTGGGCTCTGCTAGGTGGGCCTGGCTCGCTACAGATGGCCCATGCCTGTTCTCACTCCATAACTGCCCCCCCTGCAGCTCCAGTCACCTACCTCTGATTCTCTAGGAAAAACAAAATCCTTACAATATCTGTGCTGGCATTTCAATGCTGACTCGGGTATATCTGGGAAACACAGAGGCTGAGAATTGTAGACTTTCAATATTTCAGGTGTAATTTAGTTTGCTGGTTGGGCTGCGTGTAATTTCAAAACCTATTGTCCAAATGAAGTTGACATTCAAGAGTGGAAAATGTTTTTGGATAACAGACCGGTGAATGCCAGTTTTCCCCTCTCGTTAACATTTACTATAGGTGAAAGCAATGTTTTTACAAGGCTGGCAACAAAAGGCACAAGCACAGAAACAGTCCCAGTAGGGCTGCGCGACATATTGATTTTTTTTTTTATCGCCATTGCGATGTGAAATGCAAGTGAAATTGTAATGTTCACATTGCAGTGGACTGCGATATTGGCTTTTCTTAAAATAAGAAAAAAATAAGTAGTAAATAAATAGTTATGGGCATTTTAGTCATGCAATCCAATCTACGCATGCAAACCAGTTGCAAACGTATTCTGACCAATTACACGGAGCCTTCCTGGCTCATGTCCATGACGTAGACAATGAATACCAGTGTAATAACAACAGATAACACATGAAAACCCGGTGGTGAAAATGTACTATATATACATTATTAAATGTACAATATTCTACAACATGAGTGACCGTGAACAGAGAGAGAATGTTACTGAAACAGGTGAGAATTTGGACGCAGAGGAATTGGTACTGAAAAGGAATGGTGCATCAGTTGCATAGCAGCACTTTGGATACCGACGAGATGATGTGTCACAAACTCAGGTGGTATGCAAAATGTGTTGAGCGGTAGTGGCGACAAGAAGAGGTAACACAACTAACTTTGTATCACCACCTTAAAAATAACCACAGGGAGTTGTACGAAGAATGCATGTCCAAAAACTACATCTTCTCCAACAGCATTTAAGCAGAGTTTTGCCAGTTTTGCCAGCGTGACTCCATATGATAAGTCAAGAGATACCATCTTCCATTGCGTATGGATTTCTCACAAGTTGCTATTCCGGATTTATATGAGAAATGCAAGAAGTCAGTCGAATTTGAACTTTAGCAAATGGAGCATTTCGCCAGCATGACAGACCTGTGGTCTAGAACAACAGAGCTGTACACGAGCCTCACTGTGCACTTCATTAATGAAGATTTACAGATGAGAAATTGTTGTTTACAAACAGCCTATTTTCCTGAGGAACACAGCAGAGAAAATATAGAAGTTGGTTTAACGCGTTGGGCAGCTGGAGTCTGTGGAGGAGCAGCAAGTCTGCATTACCACAGACAATGGGAACAACATTGTGAAGGTCACCAAAATCAGTGGCTGGTTTAGACTCCAATGTTGGGGCCACAGACTACATCTAGCTATTGGTTAAGTGTCTACTGAAGTAAACTAGTACGGGTAGTGGATATGTGCTGATGCTAGATTATTTTAAGAAAAATGTACAATCAATAAAAGAATATTGAAAATAATTTAACCCCATGCTTAGTTTACACGTTTTAAGAGTAACACTCCTTACAAGAAGGACATTAGAATAGCACACTAATCACTGAATCACACGTCATATTGCAATTGCAGTATCCGCTATTGTAATCGCATATCGCAGATTTTGTCCATATCGTGCATCCCTATCTCCCAGCTGTTGTTGTGTTGTTTGGGAGGATTCATTTTGCATATTTACAACTATGTGGTACCTCAGAGTGGGTCAGATGGGCAGATGGAGTGATAAGTGTGGACTGCAAAGAATACAGAGTTCGACAAGCTGTCATTGGTGCTGGCACCTTATTCTCCTGTGATATCCACACTCGTTGTGTGTAAACCAATCTGTCTTTTGGCCTTTTGTTACTGGCATGGAGTATTGCAATGAGTTGTGTGAGAACTGACAACAGCTGCCTTACCTGTGGTTCTTTATGCAGTCTGGTGTGCATTCCCCTGTGGCCAGACAGAGACCTCTTCTCCACAGCGTGATGCCTGAAGTGATAATAATCTCCAAAAACCTGCACAAACACAATGATAGATACAATGAGTTCACCTGAAGCAACAGGATGTCCAGATAACAGTCGTCAGACACATCCATCAGAAGAGATATGCTCACAAAGGCATTCATGCGCACACAAGCTCATGTGCAGGCACTGTTCATTTCACAGAGAGCTGAAGACAGACACATCCATTTGAACACCAGTGCCTACAGAGACGCTTACATCTAGGCTATTACATTACCTGTAGACACAAAGACATACAAAGACAATGTCTCTCGCACCTCCGAAGATGGGAGACAATGCCAGACACGTACACGTACACACACACACACACACACACCAGCTACAATAGGCACCTACACAGACAAAGACATCCATTACACATGACTGCGGATGGACACCATCCATCAAAAATAATTAGACACATCCATTAGAGATAAAGTCGCTATTACAAAGCTACAGTGGAGCATTCCTCATACTCCTGTCATTGTCCCCTTCACACCTCCTGCTCATAAAAGAGCTTTTAAGGACAGGCGGTGGGGAGACAGCTGTGACCAGACTGGTCTAAAACCTCAGGGAGTGCTTCCTTTCTGTGAACCTCGTCTTAACTGGAACAAGTGGCACCTGGAGCAACCCCTCCCCTGGTCATGGTCAAGGACAGCTGACACAAGAGCAAGGCAGATATAATACAGAAAGCCAGGCACAGATTAAGTGCATGGTAAAAGATGGAAATAAAGAGCCAGAGGGCGTAGGAAGAGGAAGAGGAGCTGACCGGCTTCTCTTTGCATAGGTATTCATGGGAGAGCGGCCTCCATTTGAAGAGGAAGCATTCCAATCTGTACAGTAGTGCCACTGGGGACTGGCTCACCTTCACAAGCCCAGTGGAGCGGAGGAAGAGGGGGGGAGAGAAGGAGGGAGGAACAAGAGGGAGGGAGGGAGGGAGAGCAGGCAGGCTTTGACAGGCCGGCCGAGCAGGATGGATGTGTGTGAGGAGGGAGAAGAGCAGACGCAGCAGGATGGAGGGCTCTCCTGGGGCTGCAGGCTGATTCTGCAGGCTGGCTGCCTGCTAGCCGACCAGACTGGAGGAGGCTGGAGCTCAGAGGCCCAGTCTGGCAGCACTGAAACTGAGCTCTGCTTCCTGGCTCAGACTGTGAGCTTGGCTCCAGCCAATTGGACTTCATTTGTCAAATAACCATAATAAAGATTTGATTTTAAATCTCTCGTTAAGAAGATTTCCACAAAAATTGAGCATACATCAATCTTAGCTCAGAATTACGCTTTCATATGCAAAAATGATTTTTTATTTTCCTTGAAGCTTAATTATGGGTAGACAAGATAAATATGGTTGCTTTTGTGTAAAGACAGCTTTGCAAAAGGATGATTATCAATGAATGAAAAATAGAGTAACTGCAAGAAAACATTTGTCAAGGGTAAACACAAGAAATAGGCTTTGCTCAGCTCAGCTCCCCATTAGTTTAACCTACATAGACTTATGAAAGTCAAGCAATAACTTTGGCAACTGGAATCAAGTTCCCAGATAAGGATCAGATGGGTCAATATGCCAAGCAAGAGCAATTAGCCCAGGATTGGACAGACAGCGGTAATCTTATATTACATATACAGTATATTCTTCACACCGGACTGGAGACACTGCTGTGCTTGGTGCCAAATCCACAGTTGGTGCTGACTTAAGTGACACCTTCAGTATATTACACAATCAGCAATTGACCTTAGATGGACCCCGCCTCGAAATAACATCAAAGCCAGGCGATGGGAAATGGCCCATGGATAATGCAAGATTGAGGTGTGATGAAAGAAGTGACCCAAGAAGTTAATGAGACCCAATTTTACACAGCAGAAAGCTAATTTACACTGCACTGGAGGGGCTTTTCTGTGGGACAGGCCTATTTCCTAGAGTGCTGATGTCCTCATTCAGCCCACGGGACTTGGGAAATTGAGATGGGAATAGAAAGGTACTGTAGGTGTAGGTGCCCATGAGTGCGTGTGACTCATGCCTCTCCACATTCTGGTATGTGGTTTTCAGCATTTGAGTCATACAGTGTGTGTTCAGGTGTGTGTGTGTGTGTATGTGTGAGCGGCAGGGATGATAATTGAGAGCACTCCGGGTCATTACTCACCCTGCCACTATGCTCTGAGTCTGCACTAGAGGAGCACTGCCCTTTACACTCCTCACTGGGCAGCACCAGGAGTTGCCATCTCATCCATTTCTCCCTTTCGTTGTTTCCTCCCCCTCTCAGTCCCGTCTGTGCCTCTATCTCCCTTTCAAACATGCACTTACACAGTCCGCAGAATCATGTTAGGCCTGGACTAGTGCGATTATCCCTCTGCTCTCCATAGACTGAACCTACATTTGCTCTCTGATGAGAGAACAGAGCGGAGTTGTGCCTCAGTTGTATCCGACACGTCCAGAAGTACCTCCTGAGGAAGCCCCCCCCCCTCCCCCTCATCCCCCTCTGTCTTTAGTATGGTAATTACTATTTAGCATGGGAAAAGACTCTTAAATACCTGCCATTGACTGGAATGGCCTGTATAACTGCATGAATAACTGACTGTAACGGTGTGACTTTTTAAAAATGACATTATTTATGAACTGGGGTTTTATTTAAATTGAGTTCATTTGATGTGAATGTCAAGTATTTCGAAATTGCAATTTGGAAAACTTTGAACTTACAAGAGAGTGTGTGCTTGCACGAGAGAAAGAGAGAGACAGATGTGGGCGTCTAAATGTAGGATGATTTTGAGTGCTTGTGACATTAAGAACACTTATCAAACGCTCCCTGTCAGCCCAAGAGCTCTGCGAGGCATCAAAGAAACATCAACCAGTTGCACAGCACAACTCTGGCTCTTTCGCTGCGTCTCCAATTTTCCCTTTGCTTTACTGTGCCTTTCCCAGTCTATCTCGATCATCCACTTGTTTACCCACTCTTCATTCTTCTCAATGTTTGCAACTTATGTTTTCTCAGTCCTACCCCTCTGTAATGCTCTTTGTCTGCCCACCATCTTTCTCTCTCAATTTTTATTTCTCTCACTACCCCTCTACCTACCCCTCGCTATTGGAGAATGAAAGTTAAAAGACACTATTTGGTATGTTTACCACAGCATGTTCCATATCAGAGGTCATACTCATAGTATTCTGCTATGGTTCGCCAGGGAACTCAAGCTATCTGCTGACTTTATCAGTCAGAGTGGTTGTCAGACTCCAAGGTGACTAAAATGAATGTCATGGTGTGTGTCTCCTATATCCCATATTCTAGCCTGTCCTGTCCTCCTCCCTCCCAGGGATGCTGTCTTGGTCCCCAGCAGCCACCAGTCACAGTCGTTAAGTCAATATTGGCCAGAGGGGATTGGCTTCAGATCAGTGGTGCCTGAAAAGAGAAATGTAGCTAGCTTGCACCGGGGCTGTAATGTTATTTCACGTAGGAGTGTATGTGCATACAAGCAATTTTCCGACGTTACGAACTGATTCAAAAGTGAAAGTAGGGAAAGTTTTCCTTTGGCAATGCACTCTCATCAAACCACTAAGGATGAAATTATGCAACAGATATGTTGAATAATGCGCCTGAAATTTGTTTGTGCCAGACACTCTGAGGTTGTTTCAAGTGAGAAGCAACGGAAAAGGTACGATATAAAATCTAATTTTTTTATCAAACATAAATTCTGCTGGGAGACTCACAAGAATTCCAACATTCGTAAAAGTAGTAGCAGTAGAGAGTGAGTGGATGTGCATCTATTACAGCTGACTTGTGCAATGCTACAATGTGTGTGTGTGTGTGTGTGTGTGTGTGTGTATTCAATAAAGAAGATTCGGGGTCCACTGTGGCGATATTGACTGTGACAGAGTTCCACATTCAGCCTATTCCCCGGAGCCTGGGCAAAAGTGCACATCCGCAAATCCGCTTTATTGGAGTTGGCGTCAATCAGTCCCATCTTTCAAGGAAAAACACTGGCCTCAATTGTTGGTTAGAGATGCAGCAATAACAGTAATTCACTCTAACCACTGAGCACTTTAATTCACAGCATGAGACATACAGTACAATTCCACTATCTTTTGTGGAGAATGCCAGGTACACACTCACTCTCTCTCTCTCTCACACACACACACACACACACAGGTAGTGAAGCACTCACAGGCAGCTTCTGTTGCTCGTCAGATGGAAATGTCAGCACCACAACACAGCTCACTGATTGCCGCACAGCCCACCACTCCTTCCTCCTTTCTTTGCCTTTTATTTATGCTGCTTATTCACACAAAAACACACACCACTGCAAAACCCCTACAGAAATTCTCATTTTTCTTTGTTGTTTACTATTCACATACATAGGCCCACAACACAACATACACTGCTGTGGGGAGATAGTTGCTGTGAGGCTAATCAAACAGTCATGTCTTTGGTGTCCACAGCGCCACTGGCCCGCTGTCTTTTGGATTAATTACAGTTGAAACTCTGGGGTTCCGCTTAGAAGGAGAAGCTCATTATTTTCCTCTGAAATAGAGGCTAATTGAGTGTTTTCAAATGAAGGGTAATTATTTGTTTGCATCTTAGCTCTAATTCTGCATGTTGCCCGCCTCCACTGCATTCATCAGCTCAAGGGACTTGCTGTCTTGAGGAAGGCTGCGCCACAAAAAAATGCTTTTGGCTAATTATGTGGCTGAACAGGAAAGATTTAACAAAATGCCTATGAAGACCGTCCTTCTACTGGTGGCAGAGAAACAAGGCAGAGGCAGCGTGAAAGGTGTGGAAAAATGATTCTAGCCGCTGAATAAACAAAAAGGGGTTATACAAGCAGTTGTGGAAAAAGCCCACAGACCTTGGGAAAGTGAAAAGATTCTAAATCATGAATGGTGCGTCTAGCCAGTCCTATTATGATGCTGGGGGAGGACAGAGCGGAGTATAAAAGAGGAGAAAGGAGGGAGGAAGAGAATGAGGCAGGAGAAAGAAAGAAAGAAAGAAGGCAGAGGAGGGCAGACGAGTGGGGAGGGTGGAAAAGCTATGAAGGAAACTAGAAAAAACATGTCAGAGGAGACTAGGAAGGCAGAAATATAAACCCCCTATGACTGATGCCTGACCTTTGACTAATATTGCCCTAAAACTAAATGTATATAGTTCCATCACTGTCAATGCCTGCTACTACGTAATCCTGATCAACCGTGCTGCATGTGCCCTATCACCCTCTGCAATTCTATGCCTGGATAAACTGTAGTGAATCTCCACCATATCTCTCTTGCCTATGCTATGGGCTTAGAGTTAGATTAAGCCATAAAATCTAATGTCACAAGCGAATCCTATGCATTTCCTGCAGACACCAAAAAAACACAGACAAATGTAGAGAAAAGTAGCATTCCTGATGTAGCTTATCTGTGTGGTGTGATTTTTCAGAGAGCAGATAAGGGACAGAGCAGGGAGAGGGTGCTAATCTAAAAACCAACACACACACACACGACTGCGTGTACACATGCACACGCACGCACGCACACGCATGCACACAGGCATGCACGCATGCAGAGCAAAGCTACATCATCAGTCAGCCAAACCTTGCTGAGAGTGACACTGCTGCCTCCACTCACAAACTCACAAACACACTGGTGTTCATATGAATGCACACACACGCAGACGCACACACACACACACACATACACACCACAAAGAATTTGAGCTATGGCCTTGAGAAAAAGAGAGTGAGACAGATAAAAAGAGCATGCGTGTAAGAGAAAGAGCGCAAGAGAGAGAAATATTAAATATTTTAGACCACTCCTTGCCTTTTTAATTTGGGATTTCTCCCACTGGGCTGATTCTTAAGTCTCAAATCCCTGGCTTGGGTGGAGAAATATGGTAACCAAATTAGTAAACACCCAATTTTTACTCTGCATCACTGAAGCATTGAATATTCAAGTCAAGGGAGTTGGGTCCAATCGCTTCCTGCAATGCTCCAGTGGGCTTGGGTTACTCCTTGTATCTGGAATATTATTAAACGTACTATTACTCTGCTGTGATGTTACAGAGTAATGGTGTGTCAAGGAGTGGGGGGAAGGGTGGATATAGGCACATCTCTGTGTAATTCCCCCTGTTACCTTTCAGTGAGCAGGAGAGAGAGAGAGACAGAGAGAGAGAGAGACAGAGGGGGAAGAAAGAGGGAGAGAGAGAGAGTGTAGCATGCACACACACACCCACAGTGGTAAACAGAATCTCTACTGCAGTTGTGGCCACAGGGGGTCTCTTCCTCTGTTGATTTCATCCTCAAGGCAACAAAAACATGCCATGAGGAAAAACCGGAGAAGACCTGATGATATACTGTATGAAAACAACTTCAGTGGAAACCAAAGGATTGAGATCAAACAGGGTTAATTTTCAAGGCGGAGGGAGAGGGTAGTATAAAGAGACATTTTAAACAGATATGCCAATGAATGAGAATGAAAACACACCGATCAGTGCCGTTGGATCTAAAATAGCTATGGAAATGAATGTGTCACCCTGGTGAGTGCATCCGACAAAGAGCTTAGGAAATGAAGCATGGCATTATGAAAATGAAGACAAAAATTTTGTTGGGAGAGCGAATTAAAAAAATAATATTTGCCAACTGAAAATGTGGTGAAATATTGAGTGTTCTAGGCTGTTCAATATTCCAAGGTCTTGTGCTGTACAAGTACCACCATAGTGCTGTTGGCCTTTAGTTTATGCCTGGAGGCACCATGTCGCCTTGATTGCAATGTCATAAAAATTTAAAAGCAATTTTGATTTGAAGTGAACAGCATGCACAAGCTGTATTTGACCCTGTCACAGAAAAAAACAATCTCTCTTGCTCTCTCCTTCCTCCGCCTCTCATTTATGTTAATAACGCCCCGATGCTCTTACATGACTTGGTTTCAACCTGTTGTCGACAAACTCACGAAAGAACATATTTTCCCAAAGAATGAAAAGCCGAGTCCTTGTTAGTACAGTAACTACAGTCCATGAAAAATCAATGTGAAGAGAACTCAGAGAGCTTGTCCTATCGATTTTTCATAGACTCAGATCAGTCAATCTATCAATGGATGCAAGTGGGGAGGCAGGACCAGAGAGAGGCACTGTGGGTGCGGAGCAACATTGATGGACTGAAAGGAAATGTGGAAAATGTCCTCTGCCTAATATGTGCCCTTCACTACAATAACACAGGCGGCTCGGCTTGGTTAGGGGGAAATGGAAGCTGTCAGCACCTTCAGACATACAGGAAGGAGATGCAGCTCTACTGCATGAAAAACAAAACCCTAGAGAGAAAAATCACCTCGCCCTCTCACTTTAACATCACAGAGCGACACACACACACACACACGCTTGCATGCATGCACATGCACACACACGCCAACACACATCGCACCTTCATATCTCTGTCTCCCACTCTCTGTGTGTGGTGGGGTCAGTAAAAAAGACAACTCCACCCTCCAGCTGTCCCCTCCAGCTCGTTCCCCAGACGGTGGCCTGTTTAAGAGCGCTGGGATGCTGCGATTCCCATGAATTATTCATTTGGAGAGTGTAACTCAGCCCAGTGCTCTCTTTTCCACATCACCTATCCTAAGGTCCCTAGTGCCAGAAAAGCCTGTTAAGCTACGTCACCCTGGTCTTCCGGGAACTAAAGTAAATGAAATCCACTTCCATTTCCATTCACCACTCGTCAGTTTAATTCTTCTACTCCCCTCACCCTCCTGCAACTCTTTCTCCATGTCCACGTATCAATACCGACAGTTTCAGTGCTTACATTTTGATCCCTCTCCTCATGTTTAGGGCGCTTATGAAAATCATACATGTCTTCTCCTTACTCCGTCTGCCTAACACAAATTGGATAGCGGACCTGACAGAATCAGGCTGTATGTGAACACACTACGAATGAGCACAGTTAACTCTCTTTCTGCACAGCACAACCCTAACCTCTGCCTCTTAGTGCAGCAGCCGGTGTAGAACATAACAGGTCGAGTGGATGTCTCCTCTTCAGCTGAGCAGACCACACCTGCAGGGATGGGAGGTTGGTTTCAGTGTTAAGAGCTCACAAGACCCTTTTAAACCGTTGCTGTGGGGTACTAATATCATATGACAGCTCTGTCCTCTCGTTCTCTGTACCTGTGCATGCTCTAGCACAGATTTTACACACATTTTAGCCACTATGGCCCCAAACTGTGGAACTCTCTCCCACTGAACCTGAGAGCCATCGATACACTCAGCACCTTTAAAAAGTATCTAAAAACATAGGCTATTTGTTCAGTATTGCTTTTAATTAGTCATTGTTTTTTTTGTTTTTTACTGCTTTTCATTTTGTAATTTTCTGTTTCTGTCTAACTGTTTTAACTCTTATGCAATTTCTAAGCTGTCTAATGTTTTAAATTGATTTGTTTTTCTCTTTCACTCTGTATTTTACCTAATTTGTCTATTCCTCTATCTATTGTAAAGCACTTTGAGCTGCATTTTATGTACAAAGGGTGATATATAAAGTTTATTATCATTATTATTATTATTATGTTCACAAACATATGAACAGCAACACAAGAGTCCACGCCCACACACATAGACACACATACACAGACAAAGACACGCAAAAACAGAAGTGTTCAGACCCCTGAGAGTAGCTGTAGATCCTCCACAGTGGTCTCACAGATCAAGAACAAGCCATCCAGCTGTCAAGACTCTCAAGACTGGAGTCTGAGGCTCCCTCTGTTCCTTTCCCTAGAGGCGCCAGCACACAGCGAGTGGAGGCCATGGAACTAGAGTGCCAGGCCGACTACAAGAGTGGAGGGGGAGCCTATGTGCTTCTTTGAACCAGGCCTCTTTCAAATGCGTGGAACATTGCACCCCTTCCTAGAACCTCAAAAGCACAGCAAGTTAAGGACATCAGAGCCTGGTGTCTCCGGAGTTGGCCGATTGGGGTCTCTATGTGATGAGAATATGAACTGTGCTTTGCACAGCATCGCACCATGACTGCCTGAAATAACCTTTGTAAGGGAGATGGCTCTGTGCCCACCACTGATGGAGTGGTGGAGCAATGCAAAGCGAAGTGAACATGCTGCCCATGTCAGTGCACACACGCATAGAGAATATATCCGCTGAAGACTGTGCAGACAAGACAAATACAGAACCGTGATGATTCATCACCAACATCAAACTAAAAAGAGGGAGCATCTAGCATGGCATTCATCCATGTCAGGTACGCTTTGTTATAGTGCTATTCAAGGCAAGCCATCCCTTGGCTGCAAAGGGCATGACATTTACAACCATTTCATCTCAACACAACACTGTGTGATCACTAAAGCCAAAGATTTACAGACTAGATATCCGTAACCATTTCGCAAGTATAGCCGGGCACTCCATAAAGGAGGAGAGAAAATAGAATTAATTGGAATATGATTTAGAAATGATTTATTTCATGGGTCTGGGAGAACAGAGTTCAGCTACTATCCCTTCTAGATTTAAGAGTTTGAAGATAGAGTATATCACAGGAGGGTGTATGAAACCAATGTGGCAGAAACAATAGGCTTAAAACCAAAACTACTACTCATAATATTTGCTGTGTGTGGTGTATGTATTTGTGCCACAGCAGTGAAAATATGAGAGAACAGAGCACTTATTATAAAGGAGTCTCATGCAAGGTCCCATGATAGCCCTCATAACAATGATAAATGGCCGAAGCATTCTGCTAAGCTACATCATATGACTAGCATATACCTTCAGGGCTTTTGCATCCCGATTAGGTCGAGAGCATTCTGGGAAGCCTGCACTGAAAATGCAAAACAAAACATAGGACTAACATCCTGGAAACACTGTGGGGTTTTACTTTTTTTTACTTTCTTTTGTCCAACTTGTTTTTCTCTTTCATTTTTTCCCTCATACAGCCATGGCAGAGCAGTAGATTTTCCTGAGGGTTGGATGGAGACAATTTACAGAGACTGAAATTTCCTTAATCGTATTTGTTGTGAAGCCAAATCCCTTAGCCATCCTTCTGAGGGGTTTGCTATATAAACATCAATGTCTCTGTTGCACCTCACAGTATGTTCACTGTTTATTTCAACATTATTTCAACAGTGTTGAAAATAAAAAAATCCTGGCTATGACTAGCAAAAATCTACAGTTAGTGACAGTAGCTGACATGGCTAAACAGCTTAAAGGGGTAATGGCAGCTGCTTTAAGTGACACCATACCGACACAGAACAAAGCACTATAAAAGGAAGTCAATATAGCTGCAGTTGCTGGTAAGCCCTTCCTTTTGCCACAGAATCCAGTAAAAACGGCAGTAAAGCGTGGAAGTTAAACCCTGTAAATAAGCTTGTATAGGTCTTCCATTTAGAGGACAAGCAAAAATCTCGGATCTTATTGGCAGGGGGCAGTGACTGAGAGATGAGAAACCAATAGGCAGGCAACATCCCAAGGGGAAAAAAAGATACCACACCGAGCCAATTTTCCTCAGTAATTTGCCAAGTCAAGCAGGAAGCTTTTGTATCAGGCAATACCAATATGCCTAATAAAACCCCCACTTTTCACTGCTTGCTGCTGCCCTACAGTGCTTTGTTACTCCATCACTAAAAAGGATTTTTTTTTTTTTGAAAATTACAACACAGTTCTGTGTTAAAACATTTCCATTCAGTTTTACTGCACAACATCTGAGAGAGAAAAGGCTGCAAGCTGCCACTGCAGTACTAATGCAGCACAGATGGAGGACAGATGCATGATGGGTGAGCTCTACAATGGCTACCACTGTACACGTAAAGTATACATAAATAATGCAGAGTCATTTTTCCCATAATGAAGAATACTTATATTTATAGTGCTCTCTATTCAATCCCAGCTCTTAATGAGGAAGCATTTAAGCGTTCTCAGTGCATTCTTCCACAGCATGACCCAGTAGTATAGTCCCTGGGATTTGCAGTTGAAACACATTAATCAAAATATGTGTAAATGTTGTCTTCCTTTTATCAGCGAGGATGAAAGCACCGTCTTCCCGTGCAAAACGAAGGTATATTTCAGCTGGCACACAGGCAGGCTTGTCTCATCTTCTGTGCAGAGGAGAAAGTAGCTTTAGAGTCACAGGGGATGAGCTGCATGGGCTGAGGACTTCATGTGAATACAGAGAGATGGTTCTGCATTCTATAAACCAGGCCTATAGAGGCTGCTGAGGCCATGCCTAGATAGAAAATGTTTAGACTAGGAGTATCTAAGGCCAACTCTTTATCAAGGGCTAAGAGCCACGAGGTGCCATTTGAGCGAAAAGCCCTTTATATGTTCTGGATCATTCGTTCCATTCTTTCATGTCAGGCTTATTTTAGAAAAGAAATTCTGAAGAACTGCTCCATTGTACATGTTTTGGAGGACTGCTCAAGCACTACTGCACTCAGTCTTGGTTCACAAAGGACTCCGTAAAAGAACATAAATGCAGAGAACATTGTGAGAATATTCTCTGTGCATCCCGTACTGTAAACAACATTCTATCCCACAAGGCAGGCAGGCAGTCTTTATTATGCAGGCGGTGAATGATCTGGCCGTATTACAACTACTACACTACTCCCATCTCTGGATGCCCTGGATGAGCTGCAGCACTTACTACTACCCACGCACCCATTCACCCATCCTCCAATCCACCCACCCACCCACCCACACACACACACACACACACAGAGACACACACACACAGTAATGGTCCCACATGGATCGTTAGCCACTAATAAGAAAAATATTAAATTTTTTTCATAACTGTAACTCTATGAGATTCCATATATAAATATAAACATATATGTACTGTATAAAAATCAATAACATAACATTCAGGTCTATCCATTGGAACACCATCTCTAATTTGCAATGGTACCTGATGCCAAAGACTTGTAAGGTGTATTTGAGTAATGTATGTATTTGTGTAGGTGTATTTGAGAGGCAAGGGAAGCCAGTCACTGCACTTTTATAGTTGTAGATGGTCGATCCATCAATAACTAATCCACCAACTTAACTTTCTATAAACTCCAGGAAGTACCTGATCACCATCGCAGCCAAAGTCAGGGGGAGCCAGCTGCCTAGGTATTTCACCATCACTCTCTCTCTTGTCTCTGCTAAATCGTATCAATCTGCTATCGACCAAATGTCGTGCTTCAGAGGGAAGCCTGATATCTCCAGCCTCCCAGACCTTTTACTTCTCCATTACGCTTTCCTCAAAAGGTCGTATTTTTACCTGTACAGTGGCAGAAAGTACACCTCGTTCCACACAACTTTTTATATTTGGCATCATATCACTTTATCAGACTTTTCTCTTGGCTGGGGGAAAAAGTGGGAAAAAGCCCACTGTCTGGGGTTTGGCTGTGTATGGCGCAGAAGCCATGTACTTTTGCCCCTGTTAGATAAAACTAAGATCCAGTTGATTACAGATTAATTGGAATTAAAAAAAAAAAAAATTCCCTCCCCACACATCCACTGAAACACACCAAAACATGGCAGGGAGGTCTGAGAACATGGTCTGCCATTGCTCCTGGACAAACATAATACTCCAATAATAAGCCAATAATACTCCAGTACTGTGTTAATGGACATTTCATAGTGTCGGCATTGTCAACGAGCTGTTAGTGGAGGAATGGGAGGGAGAGACAGAAAGTACGATTTTTTTTTGGCTTCTCATAATTTAAAGACCCCAAAGTAAAAAAAAAAAAAAATTGGTTGTTGATCAATGTACCAATCTCCCAGACACCCCAAGGAGCTGACATATTTGTGCTCAAAATGGGCTGCAATATTTGTAGCCCACTTTTCTTTAAAATTAATTGTCAAGATTAGATGACTCATTTAGCACTTTAGGGTATTACATTTTGATTGACATTTCCTAGCAAGCTTGAGGTGCTGTAGTATGAGTGGGTTTCCAAGGCAATGTGTATACAAATTCTGTCAATTTGTCATTACAAAAGATTAGCATAGGGATTTCAATGACCCGCCAAGTAATTTATAGAAAATACGAGCATAAAATTAGACTACAATAATATTTAATCACTGCTGCTATGGCTTTTATCACCACCTGCTCAATTTACAGAAAAAACTCTAATCAAGAGCTGCTGTAGCACATTTGGCTATTGCCGTCATTAACACAATACACACCCTCACCCTTCAACCCCTGCAAAACTCCTGTCCATAATTCCCTTTTATCAAAGCCACACTTCGTGAACTGAGCTCTGATTTCCATTTCATGGGGTCTTTAAATATTCATGCTGCATTGACTTGCTCTATATTAAATGAAAAGGAGTCTAAATAACATGGAAATATAACCCAAGGCATTACATCGGACACCAAACAGGATACAAAATGAATGAAAAGATCAAATGCTAAAACATCAAATAGAAGAAAAGATTGTAAGCTGTCCAGAGATATGAGGCATTTCATGCTAGATGACAGAACCCGGTCACACAGAGAAAAAAGAAATAACTTGTTGGTTTTTGATGAGACAGAGACCTGAAGGAACAGCCTCTTGTCCTCAGTCACGCTCAATATGCTTATTGCTTTCCCACATGCAAGCCCAGGCTTCAGTGGGGTTTGGTCATAGACTTTCCGCAGCTAAATGAAGCTTGGGGCGTGTTAAAAGGGATGGGTGAGATTTACATCTTTGCCATTCCATGTTTTAATGTAGCAGAGATAAAATGAGTTGTATTCAGTGGCTTCCTTTTACATCAGAGGGGGCAAAGTCTTGTGATTGTGTCCAAGTTGATAGTGGATACAAACCACGGCTTGAGTTAAATGCTCAAAGGTCTATACTTTATGCACCAATTAGATGCTGGTGAGCCCTTGATTCACAACAGTGTTGCCATTAACAAGCAGCAAATGTCATCCTGATATTATCATAGTTTTAAACTTAACCAAAAAGCAAATCATGGCAAAATATTGGGCTGCAACAACCTACATCTTGCATTTCTTGGGTAAACAGCCTTCCTGTTTGTAATGCAGAATGCTTGGAGGTAGTTATTTCCCATGTGGAGCGCCCAAGACTCAGATTCTCTGTCCCAAGGTCTATTCAGAGTCTTTTCCTGTGGGCAGGATCAGGGATGATCTCCCAGGCTCTACTGTGGAACCCCAGAGAAAAGATGGGCTTTTTCCAGACATTTAATAAAGGCTTAAAAAGCAATTCACAGGCCGCGCTTCTCTAAATGTCGCACAGCCGCACTGTGTATCGTAGTTCATCGTAGAACTGGTTGTAGACAGTCTTGACATGATGGGGGTCCACAAGCCTGCGCAACTGTAGCACAACATATCTGAGTGCACATCACGTAGCCTAAACTGTTTGTGCTGTCGTGAGACGTGGACTGGTAAACAAATTATTCTTTAATCTACAGCTGAGTGCCGCACATACAGGCAAGCACCCTGACTAACTGTCGCCCCTTTGCACTGAGTACAAATGAGCGAAAGGCATGCATGAGCTGAGGATGTGTACGGATATATCACAGTGGGGTTACAAAATACCTGTGCACACACATTGTACCTCTGAACTGCACCTTTGGTAGTGTGCTCACACACTGAATGGATTTAACATCACTACAGTATGATAAACCATTTGCAAATGCCATGCTCGTACTGTACCACTCTAGAAATAGGAGAACTCGGCCTGTGCGTCACAGTAGACACCAGTGGGAGTGAAAAACACAAGCTACTCGAGGAGACATTGAAACAAATGTGGTTGATATTGTGTTTGCAGCTGTGGTTGAATTATTCTTCCCAGTGAACAAAAGTCGACTCCTGACAGAAGGAAAGTTCCATCGACAATACATGTAGGACAATTCCAGTGTGATTTGATTTTTTTTTCATTTTCCATCCCTTGTGTTAATTGTGACAGTTTTTACATGCATGCACCATGATTAAAGATATGTTTTAATCAGTTTTGCTGTACCTCTCATGCCATGCTCACATCCAAATGGCACAGAAAACGATTAGATGTCTGGAGACCTCTAATTCAGTTCGTAAAGGTAATCCATCACAGTGAATGAGAAACCGATGATGGCGTTTTGGCGTTGTATTAGAATGCTGATATCAATCTATAAACTTTTACATTTTGAAAGAAATTCCATTCACTGTTCCATAATAATGTGCCGCCATTACCAGAATTTTTTTCAGGGATGGAAGGGGGAGAGTGCCACTTTCAAACAGCGAGGGTGACAAGCTAGTTTTAAAAATGAAAAGCTACTGGTCGGTCCAAGTTCTGACAACAAGCTTTAGAAAAGAGATGAAAACAACACAGCTGGCCCGCATGTGCGGCTATTTTGTTTTATCTCACGGAAATCTCCACATAGCACAAGTTAGTTTCAGGATTGGTTGTAGGGTCTGAAATCGCTTAGTGCAGGTTTAATTACAGCTTCTGTGATTTGGAAATTGCAGAAGTTCATATTGCGATTTCGATTTTTTTTTCAATTAATTGTTCAGCTCTAGTTTCAACCAATAGCTAACGCTCTCTGCGGTTACGTTAGGACCCGCCTTCTGTCAGTGACAACTCATTCAAGCCAACTGACAAACCAAAGCAAGAGGCTTCCACCAGCTATAGTCCGTAAAATGAAACGGAAAATAAAGCTTGATTTTACAAAATTATGGCTTAAAACGGGTGCCCTCTTCTTTACTGGGAGTACCTCGTAATATTTAGTTTAGTATTTTGTTTCAAAATATTTACTTACTGAAAAAACAACTAAGCCGAAGGAAGAATAGCAAATATCTCATTATGTGATAAAAGATCTACAGTGATGTGAAACAGTAAGGGAAGGCAGGAAATGAGCAAAAACTATCATGCTGGAATTGTCCTTTAAGGCCACCCTAAGTCAATAATGGGCAGATTATAAATGTGAAAAGTCAATCAAGCACTCCCTTTTAGAGACCTGAATTAAATCAGACAGTCCACATGCACAGCTGATTCCATATCTCAGGGGAACAGAGCAGAGCGATAGACTTAATCCTCCACACACTTGATCTATACTGTCTGGTCTTCCTTGCCTTCCACTTTCTTCTCCAGTCCAAAACCTGACCACAAACTTATTATCAATACACTGTTGGCAGTAGGCGTTAACTAGAGTCTGGGCTTTATAGGTCAAACATTCTACAGTTGAAAAATGTAGTTTTGAATATGTTTTTAGTAATGATTTCTGGGGATCTCTGGCATGGCACCAAGCCATTTACAGGAGCCATTTTGGAAACTGCTAAAAAGTCTGTGGCTGCAGGCTCCATATAATGAAGTGGTGCATTTAAATGAGAGACAGCTCGGGGACCGAGGAGGTACACTTCACTCAGCTCGGTAAACATTGAGATAAAGTGGAGTCTAGAGATACTGAAGAAAGAGAGGAGAAGACTACAAGCATGGAGAGGGAGGAGAGGAGAGAGAATGAGGAGGGAGAGCAACTGGAGACCAGACCTGCAAAGGACCTGCAAATATTGGAAGTTTTGAGAGAGGAGGTGATGAAAGAAGAGCGAAGGTAAAACAGACAGTTAAAGAGCCATAAAGGGAAAAGGAAAGATTGCACGCCACCTTTTCCCCACAGGCCCAATAGTTTATATGTGATGGTGACAGGCTGAGGAAAAAAATATGTACATAAAACATACAAAGTGCTGTTCATATGTTATAGTGTCAGTTTGGAAAATCTAATTATGGGGGGCCTGTCTGACATTGTCATGGGCCATCAAATAAATCCATGTATTGGAAATTGGCACAGCATTCATGGGAAGTATTGGATTGTAGTTGTAGACAGAAAAAAAAGCATAAAATACAGAACCTGCAATTTGTTAAGAGTTGTAATTTTCATAATTAAATATGACTAGTAGCAAGGAGAGGACAAATGTATAACATGCCAAGTGGCCTTGCCAACAAAAAAGACACCCCCCCTACAACACTGGACTCAATCTGCTGAAAATAATATGCTGGCAATTTTCTCCATGGCAACCCTATGCCAGAACGGGCAGAAGCTTGGTGTGCCAGGAGGCAGCTAATCATGAGAGCTTTAGTGTGCGGCTGTGAGAATGTGAGCAGGAGCAGAAGGTTGCACCAAACCCTAAGATAACTATCAGAAAACTCACACACTCACACACACACAGAAAAGGGCAGCTGCCCAAGACAGAAATGAGAAGCAAGACAAGGAAGAACAGAAGGTGAAGAGAGATTGGGATAAAGGGAAGTGTGTGATGAGATTTGTGCCACCAGACAACTGAATTTGTATTATGTGTTCTGAATTTGTATGTCATCAGTGAATTTGTATTTACTTGTTTGAAATTAATATTCAATATTTTCATGTTGAATATATTCAATATTCATTTCAATATTCAGCTTAAATTTAATTGAAAAATCGTTTTGAAATTAATGTTATAAGTAGTACAAATTTGCAAACTCCTCTACCTTTCAAAGCCACAATTTGAAATTCAACTCTTGACAAGCTTTCAGAATGGGGCAACATCTGGGTACTTAGGAAAAGCAGTAGCTTGTAGATATAAAATTGGCTTTGCCAAGGCCTGAGAGGCAAAATTATTTTTATTTACCCCCCCCGAGATTCTCTTGGCGGATCCAAATATTCAAGTTTTGTCTTCCATATTTTTTTCTCCCTTGCATATCTAAATATATGGACTTACCAATAATATTTTTCTCTTGTTGCTATGTCAATATATTGACTTAGTGAGCAAGCTAACAGACTAACAGGTAGCACATTAAACTGCAGCAACACTCAGAGGGCCCGCTAGCTGCTGAATCAAGCAGCATATCCCAGTTGGTGCAGTGGTTGTGTCACCGCTCAGCCACACGGGGACAGGAGGACACCACTGCTTTGTGTTCAAAACAAGCCTGAACACATTTTTGTTTGAGCAAGAACAGTTACGGTAAGTTTATGAATTCCACACTTTGCACTCATTTAACCTAGCCTTTGTCGGTTCTTTCACAAATGCACATTGATTTGATGACTGCACTTTGATGACGTGTGTGTCAGCAGCAACTCAGGAGCACAAGCGCTGAGACTATCACTGCACCAACTGGGATATACTGCTTGATTCAGCAGCTAGTGGGCTCCTCCAGTGTTGCTACAGTTTAATATGGTATAAAATAAAAGATGAAACTTCGATATTTGGATCCGCCAAGAGTATTTTTTTCCCCTCTTGCCTCTCAGGGCTTCTGTAGCCATTAGGATTATATCTGCGAGCTACCACTTTTCCTAAGTACCTGTAAGTTGGTATGTTGCCGGAATCTGAAAGCTTTTCAAGAGCTGAATTTGAAATTGTGGTTTTGAAAGGTTGAGTAGAGTTTGCATACTTGTACTGCATATACTGGTAATTTTGAAACAGTTTTTTTCAATTAAATTGAAACTGAATTTCAAACAAGTAAATAGAAGTCATTTAAAAAAAAATCAGATT